>NW_026251851.1:0-49884 GCF_025024155.1 Gamsiella multidivaricata
TGGAGATTGTCCCGGTGTTTGCAACGCAAGAACCCGACATACAATTGCCCAGCACCAAAGACGTGCTGAGGAAGATAAACACCAACATGGTCAAGTGTTTGTCCTTGCGCCTTGTTAATGGTCATGGCAAACGCAGGCTTAATAGGAAACTGGCGCCTAGTGAACTTGATTAGTGTAGATCCGTCATCCAGGGTTGTAAGAGGTATGCGCGGAATAAGCACCGTTCGTCTCCTGAAGTCACCGTTAAGAATCTCAGCACTGATGTATCTCCGACGGAGTGCTCGAACAATCAGACGGGTACCGTTGCAGAGACCGAATTTGCCGTCCATGTTTCGAAGGAGAATAATTAGCTGGCCCACCTTCAACAGCAACTCGTGAGGAGGCATAACTGAAGGATTGAGAGAATTCAGGTACTCTACAGGATACGCGGCATCGTTGGCACCAAGCCAAGATAATCGGAGGCACGGAGTGTTTTCTGGTTGTTCCTGATAAACCATAGGCGATGCGCCTCGATCTTCGCGTACTGGTCCACCACGTACTGTTGAGCAAGGCGGCCAAAACACCAAAAATAACAGCGATTTTCTCGCTCAGTGATCTCCACGTTCTCTCGAAGCTGAAGACCATATGCAGTGAACTGGCGCAATGTTATGAACTTGCCGTCTCTACCTCCAGTAGCGCCTTCCTCATCAGCAAGCAACTGTTGGCTGTCCTCTTCATCTTCGCTCTCCTCAGACATATCTTGAGTGTGGTTTGCTGCCACGCGTCCTCCTTGACCCTCGCCTTGCTCTGGTTCCTGAGCGTCAACCTGCCTATCTCTGGCTGTGGGTTGCACCACATCTGCTTTATCTATGATCGGATACCTGTTATAGGTCCAACCGGTTTCGCCATGAGGATGTAGAAGGATAGAGTGCGGAGGGTCGTACAGTCCACGGAAAAAGTGTTAGCATGTTTTCATAATTTCGACCTTTTTTCTTTGATACTTACATCAATACCGCCTACTGCTACGAGGCTTCACGCGATCAATCTCGTATATTTGTTAAGATTACCTGCCATGTTACGAGCCAATGGATGCACTCTATCAGGCTAATTGAGGACATGAACATATTGACCCCATTCTAACACTTTTTCGAAATATGACCACCCTCTGATTCTGTTAGCTACTTTTCTGCCATTATTAATCGATATGGCCTCCTTTATTTGCGTGAAGCTTCTTCATGCGCTCGGGCATGCTCTCATATAGCTCGTGAAGGAATTCGATATTTACTGTTGTCAATATATCCTGAACACGCTCCCAGAGGTCGTCCAAAGAGTTTGGTGCCTCTGGATACTGATCAAGTCGGTACTTGAGGTGCGACCATAGATGCTCGGTCGGGTTGAGGTCCGGAGAATTCGCAGGCCATTCCATGACTGCGATCTTGGATTTCCTAAGGAAGTCTTCGACTATGCCTGCTGTATGCACTTTGGCATTGTCCTGCTGAAAAATGAATTTTGCTGGATCCATACCAAACCAATCCCGAGATGCGCAAAGATAGTCCTTCAGTACATCGAGGTAGGCTTGTGCATCCATACTTCCTGGGATCCAGCAGGCATCGCCCAAGCCATAAAATGTTATGCAACCCCAGACCATAATTTGGCCCCCTCCGCCCTGCTTTGTTTTCTGCACTTGGTGAGGTTGGATATCCTTCCTGTTGGGCTTCTTGTAATAGAATGTCCTGCCGAAGGACCCAATCCTGCTGATTATAGTTTCGTCCGAGAACATCACATTCTTCCAGTCGTCCACGGTCCATTTCAAGTGCGCCTTAGCAAATTCGTAGCGTGCTCTGATTTGATCCGGTGTCAGATCACGCTTCCTAGGCTGGACGTATGCTTTTAAGCCCTCCTGTTTAAGGTAGTTCTGGACACTGTCTACATGAACCTGCACTCCTTGCACCGATTGGATAAGTCGCTGGCCGTCGCGGAGGGTTACGGCTTTTCCTGTGACGAAATGACGAGCAAGTAAGGTCTTGGTCTTCTTCGAAACCTTCGAAGGACGCCCTATTTTAGGGGACGGAACGTTCTCCTTGTCCCTTTGACGAATCTTGGAAACGGAGAAAGTAGAGCTATGCAAGGATCTTGAGACCTCGCGGACAGATTTTCCTTGCCGAAGTTGGATAATCGCATCGCGTACGGTTTGTTCTCGCAGCCGCTTCATGTTTGATGTAAACTTGGGATGAATGTGGCGTAGGATGGGAGTAGTGGAAAACTGTGCAGTTGTATTGTTCTAGTTGCGAGTGAGGATGCAGACCGTAAGGGAAGAGCACAATTTATAGGATTTTTTAAAAAGTGTTAGAGTGCACCTCATGACTTTCGAGATCCTTCGTTCCTCAGCTGAAGGTCATTCAAGCCTGGAACATTCTAGAAAACTCCTTGTAAGTTACGATATTGTCCACCAAACATCTCGGTCCTTGGTAATAGCGTAATAGGGAGATAAAGGAGTATAAGTCCAAAATAGCAAAACATGCTAACACTTTTTCCGTGGACTGTACTTGGTATCCGTCTCTCGAATTTTTCCCACCCCGCCGCCCCAGTTGTGGAGGTTGATGTCTCTCTTTTCACCTCCTTCTTGGTCCGGTAACAAAACTGCGATCTCGTAGGCCGATGGAAGGTCATATTGGTGGCGCTGCATATCCCGTCGCACCGCTCGGCCTTCAGGATAATCTTGAAATCGGCAATGCGATCGTGATCATAGTTCTCACGTTCGCGTATAGTCTTGTATGTCCGGGCAAGAGGGTTACTTTGCTCGATCATGGTCTGAAGCTCCCTTAATATGCTCTCCTCCAGTTGCGGATAAAGGTCCTTGCGCAGCTCCAGTTGTGCAGTTGAATCGTAGAAAGAAATCTGTGCAAACTTGGGCCGCTCTCCATTTTCCGGAAGAAGGTTCCTATAAAAATGGTGCACTTCTCCCTGGATTCGGAAAGTGTAGACGCCATCCGAAGGACTTGCCAAGTTTCTGTCAACGGTAGCAGCCATGGAGGTAAAAGAGAGGGCCTTGTTATACCTTCGAATATTCAGCCGAAATCGCTTGCTTTCCTCTGAACCCCCTGTGATCAACGCCAGAGGTCGCGGGTGCCCTGTGCAATAAATAAGGTTTACCAGTGGAAATAAGTAACGAGACAAGAGAGGGATCTTTAATGGCCCCGCCAGGAAGGCTATTTTATAGCTGTCCTGGCGGGTTATCAAAATGTACGTGTCTTGCTAAATTATATTATGTACGTATGTCCAAATATGGCACAGCTCCCTCCCCAAGGGAAGGCTAAAAGCCGGGATGCCATAGGGCATATTGGACAGAGTATTATAGGGAAAAAATAAACCCTAGGCGCATATTAATGCAAGCTGAATTGCGCAAGGGAAAAAAGGAAAAACCTTAGCTGCAATTGAGTCGAGGGCTGAAGCACCTCTATATGACAAAATAAAATATCACTCAAGGCAAAAAGAAAAAAGCCTTGTGAGGGAAAAAACCCAGTGGGAAAACCTCAACGTGAAAATAGGGGAAAGCAGAAAAAACCCCTTATCACCATTCAACTAGGTGCTGCATGCCTTGCTCATTAATTTCGACCGCGCTTCCGCGTACGAGTAATAGGCTTCTCCTTATTACGTCTATCGTCATTAATATCTTCGACACTCATGTGGCCGCGTTTGCGTGCTGAGGTCCTTTCTGGAGCAGCATAGGATGTATCGTTCATTGGCCTTTGCTTTAATCGAGCTTTGCCTTTACGTTGCAATGATGAAGTCTCTTGCTCGTCGCACTTAGGGACGTGGTTCTTCAACGTTTGACGAGACTGCGGCCGAGATTGTGTCCCTGGTTGATCGCGAGTCTTCCAGTAGTCTGATAGACACTTTCTCTCAATAAAGTTCTCTTGGGGCTCCCAAGTCTTCTCTGAGTATCCTTTCCAACTTACGAAGTATTCTACATCGCCCCCAGGTAACTTCCGGTGGTCCAGAATTTTTTCTACTTCGTAAGTCACTGTGTCTTCATAGTCGTCGAGCACCAACTTGAGCTGCGATGGCGCGTAATTGCGTCCAAGGAGGGCTCCTGTGCCGTCCTTCAGCTCATATGCTCCTCCAGTCGTGCGACGGACAACAGTGTAAGGGCCTTCATACCTAGGCGAAAGTTTATCTCCCTTAATGGGATCCAGAGACATGACTTTGGCGCCGTCAGGGAACTCATTGTGCAGAACCGTTCTATTGAACCGCTCAATCATCCGCTGTTGAGTGGCACGCGCCTTAGCACTAATAGCTGGAAAGACGGTCTTGGTCATATATTCAAGCCGCTTTAAGAGTTCTTCATGGGATAATAATTCATCTTTGTCGTTGGAGAAATTATGAAATCCGTTGAATCGTCGCGCAAAAAATAGCGAAAATGGGGAGGAGTTGTGAAATGCCACAATCCTAGTGTTTATAGCCATTTGTGCCATCGGAACATGCCTCGCCGATGATGCCTTTTGGTCTTTGATTTCTTTCCGGATGATATTGACGGCCGTCTTAACATGATTCTCTGCAACTCCGTTGCCTCGAGGATGATAGGGTGTTACCAGACGATGTTGCACTCCCATCTCTGAAATCATGACCCTCATAACCTCGTTAACGAATTCTTTGCCATTGTCAGATTGGAGAATGCGCGGGAAACCGATAGTGGTGAATATCCGAAACAGTACTTTTGTGATTGTAGGCGCTTCCTTGTTTGGTATGGGCTCAAGGAACACGAACCGTGTACAGACGTCCACCAGAACGAGAAGAAACCGGTGACCTTTGTCATCCTCAGGGAATGGTCCGGCTAAATCGATAGCCATCTGTTCTCCCGGGAGCTGAGCATGAATGGCAGACAAAGGATGATATCCCTTACGCGCAATATTGACACGTTGACATTCTTGGCAACGCTGAACGTATTCCAGACAGTCCTTGGCCATAATGGGCCACGTCTTGTTCAACGAGTGAATGTGATTCACCATGGCATTGGTCCCGAAGTGGCCAAGCGCATGGGTGCTGGCGAGCAATATTCTTCTCTTACTCATCGCGACGGTCTCACGCAAAGTATTTGCATCCTGGATAAGGTGGATATAACCATAAACCTTTGTAGGCAGAGTACCGGACGATTTACTGGACCATAATTCCATAGGAAACTGTCGAGATAATGCGTCGGGTAGTACATTGAGGACACTGGGTCGATAGACTACCTTGAAGGTATAGTCCAGAATGGTTTCCTGCCATCCAGTGAGCATAGAATTCATCTCCTTCTGTGAATGCATGAAGGTGAGAGCGCGATGGTCCGTATAGAGTGTGAAATGTCTTCCCCAGAGGTAGTAGTGCAGCTTCTTGAGCGCAAAAACAATTCCGAGCAATTCTTTCTGTGTAGCAGAATACTTTCGTTCACGTTCCTGCAAGGATCGAGTGACAAAAGAAATATATTTGATATTGCTGGGTTCTAACTCGCCTCCTGGTAACTAATATAACACCGCTCCTATGCCAATGTTCGACGCATCTGTGGCCACGTAAAAGGGCATGCTGAAGTCTGGAAAGGATAGTACCGGGGCCTGTACGAGAACATTTTTCAGCGCGTTGAAGCATCGTAATTGGATATCGTTTAGTACGAACGATCCAACTCCATTGCGTAAAGCATCCAATGGTGCACCAACAGTACTATTCGGGGACATATATTCCATAGAGTTTTACGAAGGCTTTTTCATCCTCATCGTTCTCGGCCCCATATGTGCCGTCAGCCAATTCACTAGATCTTTCATCTGACCCAAGCTTCCTTAGTTGAGCAGCAACATACTGGACCTTCGATTTGCGATCGGCCATGTCAGCGCCACCTCTGCCCTCCTCCCCGTCGAGAGGATGCATAAGCAGTGAACCTTGATGAACCGAAGCGCAAGCGTAGAGCGTGCGGACGTACGCCATTACTCTTGTAATATAGTATGCTACTCCACCGCTTCGTATAGAATCGGGTGCTGAGCATGGGCGAAATAACACAACCGCCGAAGCACAATTGGGCCTTCGAGTAACGGGAAGTGTCGCTCTGATTTAATAAATTGGATAGTGCCTGGTCAAAAAGAACACTTTTTGATTACTTCCAATTTTAGACCTGAACGCTCTCACAAAGTCGTGGTACCTGTGATGTTTTATGTATTTCAGTGTGAGTCAAGGAGACCAAAGAGCGTTGTTATTTATTATGCTCCCGGTAGGGGTTTTTATAGCCCCGACCTGGTGCTTGGAGTATTAGATAGCTTAATAGTCTCATGAATAAAAATGGAAGTGGCCTAAATATGAAGGTTCACTCCCAGTACAGTCCCAATTTGGGGTCTGGACGGAACACTAGGCGTCCTGGGATCTAACAACCACCTTGGATACTGGATACCAAGCCCGGACGAGTTCTCGGCTAACGCCGAAAAGGACATGATTGCTCACTTGATCGTCGAATTCAAGTTGCCCGTGGCCGAGATCCTGATTGATTATTGTCTGGCAAGAGCTCACTCGACCGACCCTATGTTGCTCGAAAAGTTGATGATCAGTGTTCCGCACCTTATACCCAAGCACCTTGACTGCAACAGGTTTATGCTCGGTTAAGTACATTATGATATCATCAGTGCTTCGCCCACCTTTCTTCGACTTTCTAGAACACTGTTGCTATCAACCCAGCCAGTATATATATAAATCATCCACACGTAGAACTAGACAGCAGCATTCATACGAATAAAGTCCCCTTTCCACCCTAGATTCACTTCCACCTGATCTGACCGTTTGCACTGACGTAGCCTTGAATATTGCCCGACGAGCTGCATTCCTTCCAGTCTTGAACCGAGATCAGCTTCTACAGCAGGCAGTCTATAACGGAGATCAGTGGCGGCGGGGCAAGTTTTGAGCGCCAGCAAAGACAAAGCTGTACGAGGTCATTGATCAGAACCCAATCTTTCATCGTCTCAACCGGTTGGCTATTTTCGACAACAACAAGACCCAGGTCCTCAAAAACCAGCCGGGATTGTTGCCAGTGACGGCTGAGACAGTGAAAAGAATGCCGACATCAAGACCAATCTGTACATGGCTCCGTTTTCGCTGGCTTGGACGATTCAAGGAAACGAAGACGGCAGCAAAAAGGCGAAGAAGGACGGAAAATTATTGACTAGCCAGGTTGTTGACAAGGACTAGCAACTGCCGGCAAAGACGACGAAGCCAGCAATTCCAGCGAAGCCGACGACGGTCGCAGGTGTCAGGACTTTAGTCCTTCGAATGATCTGGCATTTTGTCTTTCCGTTTGACAAGGTCTTTACCCACAGCCACTACGACGATCTCCAAGCCTATGACAATCCTGCCTTTTCGGCCCTGATGACCTACAAATGGACGAGATTTGCTCGATATTTTTGGTGTCTTCGACTGTCGTTTCAAATCTCGTATGAGTTTTTGGTCCTCGTCGTGACATTATTTCAACTCTATGGACTAGCAGATCTGCTCATGGCATACGCAACGGGTCCGAGACAAAAAAATAAAATAGCTTTATTGCACTGTTACAAAAAAAAAAAAAAAAAAAAAAAACTTTATTGGACGTTTAGCACATTTCTACAGACGATATTCCGGGTGTAAACGCCCTCCCTCCCATCTATGACGCCATTTTCGACCAGAACCTTGAGGTTGTGCCGGTGTTTTCAACGCGAAAAGCCGACATACAGCTGCCCAGCACCAAAGACGTGCTGAGGAAGGTAAACACCAACGTGGTCAAGTGTTTGTCCTTGTGCTGTCACGAATTAAGGTTGAGGACAGACTTGCGCTCACCTCAATTGACCCTAGTGGCTTGTGATTGCCTCGCGTCTGTTACGCGAGTCCAAATCACGTCGCGTCTCCAGAATTACCCCACATGGAAAGCATAACTGGTTTAACGTTGCTTGCCCGTTTCAAGCAGACGATTGCCCGCGTCCACCCTTGTCCATTCCATTATGTTTCGGTCCCGAGTACGGGAGCTTATAGGACATAAGCTACCGAGCTGGGGTCCCGAGTCAAGTTTTATTCACATATAAAAGACATAACTAGCTGCCCTAATCAAACCTCAGTCTGCAATAAAATACTTTCCTGCCCTGTACTCACTCTTGCTCTTACATCCTCCACTTGCCTGCCAGTCCAGATCTTGACACAGGCGATATTGTGGTCATCGGCATTGGCCCGGGTGAGGTTTACACAATGACAGCGACAAGAATCGACCCCGCCTTACCTACGAATAGAGAGTCTTTACGAATCCGCAGGGTATTCCTCTACAGGCCTTACATGCTCTTCAAGCGTCTCCTAGAAAAGCAGAAGGCCGCGGCACGCATTGATGTTCTTGAGGCAAGACTGCCCTCATTTACCGTGGAGAAGATCGAGGAATATCTGGCGTATCTGGAGACGCCTGGTACGGACGGCGCCACCGCGCCCACCACGAGAGTCCGCCTTTTTAACTTTTACAACAGTCAGTGGATGCTAAGCAAGCGCTGGGATCTTCAAAAGGCTCAACAGGCAACGTATGACTACGCAGTTGCAGCCCTACTTGACCTTGCCGTCAGCAAGGACTTTGTTGGTCAGCCGCTGAGCTCGCAGGATAGTGTAAAAGTGGTGTTTGCGGTAGGATTGGGCTCTTTTGATTCGCAAACTGGCCTACCAAGCAAGCATAGCGCACTTGAGAAGAAATTTGTCGGCAAGGTAAGAAAAAGAAAAAAAAAAAAAAGTGTGGCATACCATCCCTCATCCGCGCTGCAACTTTTTCTCGTCTTTTTGTTTGTTCTTTGACGCTGCTGATAGGCAAAGGCTATGGAACACACTGTGGTCGGGGTGCGCGAGTATTACACCAGTGCTCGGTGCCCTCGTGACCAATCTATGGCGTTCTTGGAGTCCGACAAGAGGCGGTCAAAGTACTGCCGAAGCTGTCAAATGTACTTTGATCGCAGTATTGTCGGCTCTGGGAACATTGCCACCGTGTGTCTGTCGCAAATCCAGAACCAGTGCCGGCCTGCCAAGTTCATGCCATCAACATAATCATAGGGGGTCGGAACCCTCTTTCAAAATTTGTAATTCAACATACAAAAATAGCGTGCATGAACAACCCATTCTAAATTCTTTTTTTTTTTTTGTTTTAAACCAGGAACTCTATGGTAGTCTAGGTGGCGAATAATACGTATGACATGTAGTTGGAGTCTATGTTAGGTATATAAAGATTTTTTTTTTTCTTTTAAGTGAGTTGGTGCTGTGCAACTATCCGGAGTGCGTTGGTGCGCATAGATCGCGCCACACCAGCACTATTGATAGGGCTGTAATTCAACATAAAAGCATAATGCATATCCCATACGGCTCTGACCCCGCATGCCACCAACTGAGGCAGGTTGATGAAGCGGTGGAACTCTTGCTGGATGGTGACGCGTGGCAGAGACAGCTCAAGTAGTGAACAGAGGTCCTTGCAACAGGTTTATGCTCGGTTAAGTGCATTATGATGTCATCAGCGCTTCGCCCATCTTTCTACGACTTTCTAGAACACTGTTGCTATCTATCCAGCCAGTTTATATAAACCCCATCCACACGTAGAACTAGACAGCAGCATTGATACGAATAAAGCCTCCTTTCCACCCTAGATCCACTTCCACCTGATTTGACCGTTTGCAGTCCTCGTCGGTCCAAGCGGACTGTCTAGTGAAGGTTGACAGGTATGATGTCCATGCGGCTCGTTTCGGCGGGCAAAGGAAGACCATATGGCGCTTGTCTTAGACTATTCCTCCACATATACGGCAGTCTGGAGATGGGTCGTTGTGCCATTGACGGAAGCGGATCTCGTTGGTAGCCAGTTTGTTGTGGATATATCGCTACCAGATGGTTCTGGCATTATGGGGGATTTCAGCCTGCGAAAACCGTTTCCAAGCGGCTTTTGTGCCGTGGCGACGTGTGGCTGGAAGTGGCTTCTGGAAGAAGGCTCGGAGGTCTTTAGAGGAGGCAGTAGCGAGAGTAGGTATGTTTCGATTTGGTGGGGCCAGAGAGTGAAACACCTGCACATCGAGAAGCCGCTGAGCCATGTCATCCTCTGGCTAAACCAACGAGTGAGAGAGAGCGGCAACCAGTTTGGAGTTAAACTTGCTAGGATACCTTGTGACCAGCCTGTGGAAGCCTGGCAGAAGTTTGGGGCCTCCAAAAACAAGGCGTAGGGTCGTGGGGTCGTGGTGCATGATGTCTCGCATGAGATACTGTGTGAACTCCCGAGGAGCTGGCAGTGGTGCGATCCACCATTCTACCGGTGTGGCCAGTAAGGTCTCCGCAGGAGGGAGGAGTAGCGGATCATCTGGGTTCGTGAGGCTAATGCGCGGCAGCTTATTGGCTTCCGTCACAATTCTGCTGAGCACCTTGATCTTGTTGATGGACGTGCGGATTGCATCCGGTGTGGGGCGGATCAGGACAGCGAGTGGCTGGGATTCTTTCGAATATGCACTGAGGAGGACCAGCAGCACTGAACGTCCGAGGCTAGGCCTGAATTCTAACCAGTGGTTTCTGGTAGACAGATACTTGTACCCGTAAGTAAAAAATAAATTCTGCTCTCGCGCCTAGTATGTCCTTCATCTTCTTAAAGGTGAGCCAGAAAAGTGCAAAGTGAGCAAGGGTGGGAGAAAAGGGTGGGGCATATATGGTCCTGGCCCTCGGTAATTAGCAGGAGACTCATAAAGCCTTTCCGCTCTGCAAGACCACCCCACTTAATATGATTCAGGATCCGAGGCTCTATTCCTATTCAACTAAAAATCGGAAAAGGCGGTAATCGTCGCGTTCTAGCACTGATTCTGATTTAAAGGCGCTCAGCCATAATCCAACGGACGATTTTCTATTTCAGGAAAAAACACGTTGCAGCACTTTCTACTCTTCCTTGCTGGCGGTCTCGGTAACCTCTTCTCTCTTGAACTCGAGTGCAATACCCTCCATCATTGTCTTGATACTGTCGACCTTCCCACTGCTACCCGTAACAAAGGTGAAAAGAAGACCAAACTTGACGGTAAAGTCATGAAGCAAAGTCGTAAACGACTCATAGTGATAGTGTTCCAACTTCTGGTCATAAACGCTCATCTTCATGAACAGCGAATTGCCCTCCTCAAGACGGATCATGATCTCGCCATAGACCGGATGAGTGTACTCGCCGGTGTAGTCGGACAATTGGTGACTATGTGGTTGGTTCTCGATACGCTCAGGAAGATCGCCTTTGGCTAACCTCGCGAAATGATTGTATACATGCTGAGTGTCCTCGACAGCGGCTTCAAAGAGCCAGTCCTCTGTTTTGGGCAAACCCAAGAGTTCATCGGCGATGTGGTAGAACAGGCATGACGGCAGGTTGGTGATATGGATGTTGGCCAAATGGGCAATGACCAGATCGGCATCTGGGAACAGGGCCAGGTGGGTTACATACCCAGGATTAGAGCCATCTAGTAGGAAGAGTGAAGAAAGTGATTAGCGCCTTGATATTAGTACTGGCACTTTTGTAAAAAAAAAAAAAAAGCCTATAGATATCAAAAAAGTAGTTTCTTACCATGACGGAAGTTTGCTTGACCCTTGTACGAGTCCACGATCCAACCGTACCCATAACCCTTAACAGGTGACAAGTCAGACCACAGTCTTGGTCGCTTCATAATATTGTGAGGGGTAACGGTCTCTAAAATACTTTCTTTGCTCAGGACCTGCTTGCCATCGAGCTCACCCAATTTCAAGATAACTCTACCCCATTTGACGAGATCCACCACATCCATATAGATATCGCCAGCGGGGGCGACGCTCATAGGGATTTCATCGACATACCCTTCCTCATAGAAACCCTTCTTGGCTTCCTCGAAGGAGGCTGCAGTAAAGGGCATGGCAAAATTAGGCCGTTTTGCCATCTCTGCTTGTGATAGTCCGGCACTCTTGAGTCCAAGGGGGTCAAAGATTTTTGTGGTGATCAGATCCACGTATGACATTCCAGCAACATTGGCGGCTGCCTCGCCAGCGACAGCATAGACGACGTTACTGTAGTTGACGGTGGGGGACAGCTTTGGGGGCATGTCAAGGTGCTTCAGTTGGTTGATGAGGACCTTCGGGGGTGCCGCATTTCTGATCCATGCCAGATCGATATAAGGCACAGGCTGTTAGTGGATTTTTTTTGTAGAGCACAAAGATATGGTAGTAACGGAAGGGTAAGGTCAGCGTCATTGACGTAGACGACTTGATAACAGTAGCGTGCGGAGGGCATCACTATCAATGTTCTTACTGTGCGATGTGCGAGCATGTCGGCAAATGTCAATTGAGAGGTCAAAACAGGATCCTTGAGTTCAAATTCGGGGAGATACTCGGACACAGGAGTCTTGTCCCAGTCAACCTTCCCCTCTGCAACCAATTCGCCAATGGCAGCAGCAGTGAATGCCTTAGTAACGGATGCGATATGGGAGACAGTCTGTAGGACAGGAGGAGAATTTAACGTTCGGTGGCGACCCCATCATGAGAAAGTAATTTTCATTGTCGTCATAATCAGCATTTCGATCGAGTTATTTTATACCTCCTCAGTAAACGGATCGACACGGTTGCGCTTTCCAAAGCCCTGGGCAAAGACGAGTTCGCCTTTATACATGATGGCGACGCTCATTCCTGGGATACCACCCTCGATCCTGGCCCTCTCGAGGACAGCAGGAAGTTTCTCAAAGAACTCTTTGTCGGAAGTTGAGGACTCGTGGATGATGGTCATGATGAGGAAGAATTTGAGGAATACGAAGAGGCTATGAGGAAGAAGATCAAAGAGGAAGGAATGTCCACTACGACGTCTCTTATAAGTACGATTTTCAAGAGTGTACCATGAGCGTCGAGATACTTTCCGCAGTTCGACTGCGGTAGGTACTAAGCATCGACTGTAACACACTCCATTTTTATATTCTCTAAAATGTTAAAACTTCATTCTCTTTATGCAAAACTTTATTTAATTGAGCAGCAGATGCATCCCGCTGTCAAGCTTCATTTTCTCGATTGAACGATTAAAGATCCACTACCACCTAATCTACTGTAATTCTATTGATGTCTTCTTCTTGCCAGTTTCTACTGGGTCTTGAAGATTGTCAAACTGAATGCGACTTTCACCATTAGAATTGGAATAATTTTCTCAAAAAATAATAATGATCGGAAAATAAAAAGATTTGGAATGAGGATGCTGACAGGTTGATTCTGAATGAAGAAAAAAACGTTGTTCCTGAATGTTTCTTATGTTGTTCCTGAATGTTTCTGATGTTGTTTTAGATCCTCCACTTCTTCATTGAAAAAAATGAGAAGTATGACTGTGTCCAGAATCAATGAGAACAAGAGGGATCGGCTATATGCCACACCCCTTGGTGGCCCACGTAACTGCAGCATCGCGGCGAAAATTATCAACGGATCGGTGGATCTCATCCGGGTCCGCGTAAATGGCGACATGGGTCATACTACTAGCTTGGGTAACTACCTCGGTCTTGTCAATCTCGGCTTGCTTGTTAATTTGAGCGGGGAGACCGACGGTTACAGCGTTCTCAAGCATGGCTAGTCTTGGATCCAGGCCGTTAACAAGGTTTCGGAAGAAGTCCCAGTGGTTGTGCAGGGACGAAAGAGAAGGCTCGACGGTCGTGAGGCTCTTAATGTCGTTTTCAATGGCAGTGATGCGTGCATCCAGTGCTGTGAGGAGCTGAAGGGCGTCAGGATTAGCAGATATGGCAGGACAAAATCAAAAAAAAATAAAAGGTCAAAGTTGTGTGATCTAGCAATGTCGCGAGCCTATGCTTATTCAGAATCAAGATGAACTTTTTCTAAGCAAGGCAGATACGGACAAATGGTAGCAAGTGTTCAAGTGTCAAGAAAGAGGTGTCAAGATAAGCTTAGGAATATATTCAAGTTGCTAGATAAGGAGCAAACAAGTACAGAACTATGAAATATAAATACTTCTCATTTGTCTCCGTGTAACGGTCATACGCGTTGCCAAGAGTCGACCGATCGCTTGCCAAGTACCGATCGATCATGTCGTGGTACGCGACAGTACGCCTTTCTTCGTAAGAAGGGTTACCAATCCTCTGTACTTTACCCATCAGCCGCGTCAACAACCTCGTGCACCGCCACCAGAAGAGTCGACCTTCTCTCTCGCTTTTCAGTCATCAGGAATGCTTATACGCGAAACTCCATCGAGATGGCCCATACGATCCTGGAGCTGGATGTCATGCGGTTCGGGACCAAGGAAAACATCATTATCTACGTTGACGGAGTCCAGGCAGAGGAGAAGGAGTTCACTGCTCAGATCCGCCAAGAAGCTCGGGAGAAGACCACTAAGCGATGCAAAAAAAGTGTGGATGAACTACAAAGATGGATCGATAACAACCTCAAGGTCTGTAAACAACACTTTGCCGATGCCTAGACCAGCCTTTCGTCCTCCTTCTATTGGACCCTGCCCATCCGTGATGCATTTGTCAAGTATATGCAGGACGAGGGGTGGAATATTCAGCGATGCGAGACGGAAGCTGATGTTGCGGTCGCTCGGGATTGCAGATCTGGCGATATTGTCGTGTCTGCGGACAGCGATATGCTCGCGTACCCATCCTGTCAACCCTGTGGCGCCCGATTTCAAAGAATTTAATTCTGATCTACAAGATATCGAATATCTGTGAGGTTCTCAGTGTGTCCAGGATCCAACTCACGGTCCTCGCTGTTGCCTCCAACAACGACTATGAAAAAATATCTACTCTCTTGGACTGGCGACCAACTTTTCGATTATCAAGACGATCAAGAAACAAGGTAAATATCAATGATCAAAGTATTACGGAGCGAGGCTGAACCATTTAACTAATATATCTATTTTTTTTACCTATTTTTGCAGATGTGCGACAGACGGTGAATGCATATTTGGAAGACTCCAAGGTCGTTTTAAAGAACACAGACAACAGAACACTTGAACTTGCACTCAGAGTCTTTGTTAATCTCCAACAGACGCCTGCCAGCGATCCTCGCCCTTTGTCCAGCGTCTCGTCCTACAGTGAGCTTTACAAACGACTCAAGGATCTTTGTGCCATATACCAGGAGAACAAGGATTTTCGCGCACAACTGCAACCAAGGTATGCTATATTTCTGCTCAATATCGCACGGCATTTAGGACTTGGCGTCGGCAATCGTCTCATAGCTCATCTTACTTATTGTTTTGATGGCAATAATACTTGCAAGGATCAGATCATCCGCCTCCGCTCCTTGCAGTCTTTCATTCGATATAGGACAGTTGAGTCTCCAGCTATGTTGAAGCCTGATCTTGGGTCGCGCTTACCGCAGTCGCCATCACCGCAACCATCCTCAGCACAACCACAACAACCTGCACCGAATCTGCAGAATAATCCTCCGACCACATTACCGTCTCAGGAGTCAAACGGTCACCCGCCGCTTCCAAGGATGCAACTCCCACGAAATCGCCATCGTTACTCATTCAAGACGAGGACAGGGACAACAAACCCCCATCTCCCAGTCAAGATGAAGCTCTACAAGTTCAAGTCTTACAAGGAGTCTGAAGCAAAAGACGAGCTTGAGCCCTCCAGCGACGAGCCCAAGCCCAAGCCCAAACTCAAAACGTTGTCCGATTCGAATGCAGCTACCCGCAAGCTCGCTATTACACGGTTATTGCAATACCAGCGCCCAACATCTACTTTGAACGCCGGTACTCTATCCGCTAACCTCAGACGAGCTCTGACAAACGATGGTACCGTTCAACAGGAAGTTCCTTTGTATCCGAAACGCTGTGCGCGAGGCTGCCAGGATCAAACGACAAGGTCAACGAGTAATTGGAAAGTTTGTCGAGCATGTGAACAAGCATAGACCGGGTCTCAACGATCGTCGATTCATGAATTGTCTTTGTCCTCGAGTCTCCATGAAGGACGCGAAAAAGCTGGATGATGGTTGTGCCCCAGAGGACGACGATGAGGATGGTAGTGACATGGACCAGAAATCCAAGGATGGCAAAGGCTCTGAGCAGTTCCTGTTCCTCCAGAGCTTTCTGGTATACCTCTACTCTGGGAACTACTCACGAAAAAGTGGTACCGGTCAGAAGATCAACGATTTCATTGATCGCCTCAAGGATCTCGGACTGTACGCTCCACCACGTCCTCAGGCCGCTCTCAACGAGACAACTCCCTTCTCACCAACAGAGTTACTCCTATCGGTGGCGTTGCAGCTCAAGGTCGAACTCAAAAAAATGTACCGTAATGGGACCTGTGAGCTGCATAATAAGGTATGGGTTGAGGGCACTACTGGTCATCTTAATTTAGCGCGTCTATTCGAATTTGAACTGAGGCGGATTCGATTCGATTCGATTCGATTAATTTGAATAGTTGCGCTATTCGTTACTGTCATTACTGTCACTATCCATTGACGTTCCCTTGCGATATAGAAGATCATCGTCAAACAAGCCTTTCGGCTCCTCGAAGAAAACAAATTCCGTTGGCTACCCGCACAAAAGCTGAATATATTCAAATCCGCAGTGCACGAGATGTCCAAAATGCTGCCATCGAGGACGTTTTCCTACAGAAATGTGCATTATCTGCGATTTCTGTTCACCACAGCGAGGTTTCGTCGACTGTCATGCTGCTAAGGAGTATAACAAGGAGAACCAGGGCCCAGTCTCAGTAAATTTTATTAGGCGAGCACTCCATGATATAGGAATGAGAGCAAAAAAGTTCATCAAGAAGCCCATGCTCAAACCTCATCACAAGAAAGCACATTTAGAATTCATCAAGAAGCACCAACGTTTCACAGGAGATGACTGAGAACGCGCAATTTGGCCCGACAGGTCCAACATCAACAGAATATCTTCCGATGGGCTGAAGTACGCACGTATGAACTCATGAAAAGATCCTAAGGTCAAGGCGAGCGATATCGGACCAAGGCTAATCAGGTCTACGGTTAAGCATGGAGGCGGGGCATCATGGTTTGGAGCTGCATGACATGGTATGTGTCACGGTCAGACAAGGCAAACAAATGTGTGTATCTGTATGTGTGGAGTAGAGGATCAAGTTAAAGGCTTTTTTTTTTATTTTTTTATTAACATAAATTCCTATGAGCACGAGACGCATGGTCTGCAAAGGCCTTGAAGCCATAGATGCCTTCCATGCACGACAGAGCCGCATCTCCTACCAACCATGTTGGCTTGAGGCGTCAAATTCATAACCCATGTCGCATAGCTAGCCTAACCTAACTCCTGCGTGATCTGTTGCGCGATACACGTCTCCTAATCCAGATCCAATGTTAATAAAGTTGTTTTTAAACCGAATAAACCCTCCATTATGTCCAACTTCCCCCGCCCCAAACAATGCTGCGGCACCCTATAATCCGCGGTCCGTCTACCTTCCTGGATCTCCGCTGCAAGTAACCGTCTCCCTTTCAAATCAGAGAAATCACCAACACTACGTTGGTGTCCCCGATCACCGTTGCGTCCTCCGGCGCGTTTGCTCATGGTGATTCCAACTGACTTTTCCCAGGCGACAGTGCCCTCGCATCGTTTGTTCCATATCTTGGTCCTGCCAAATTCTTCGATCCTGCTCACGAACTTTGTCACCATGATCGTCGCAATCCACTTGGTGGTGGTAAATAGCTGCTTCCAGGTCTCAATGAGTCTCATTGGCACCAAACCTCGGTATAACTCCTTGACCTCCCAATCTGCCTCACTCTCCGGCTCCTCTCCTTCCGCAACCCGATATGCCCCTCGTCTTTCCGCCGTCCCCTGAATCCACTACATTGACTCCCAGATAGCCTTCGTTCCTGTTGCCGAGAAGTTGGGACAAGTCGCAGTGAAGGGCTTGTCCTTCCGTTCGGCCTCCTCTCTCTCCTGTTCCCATTTTCGCACTGCCTGTCTCCATGCGCGATATCCATTCGACTTCACCTCCTCCACCGCATCCCTCCACTCTTGCTGCTGGTCGCATAAGGTAGCTGAACAACGCCAAAGATGATCGTTCGTCTCTGGTTCCCTCTCACACCTACGACATATGTCCGTTTGGTAGGTATCTGGATGTCGTTTCTTCATCGCCTGCAATGTCGGCAAATCTCCATGCAACTTCTTGATCCTGTGCGAACGTAAACGACAGTCTTCCAGACTAGTGTATAAGCGCTTTGGCGGGTTGTTATCGTGTAGGATCCGCAGCGTGGGCGCCCATGCTACCGACCGCCAATCCTTGATGTAGGTCCTCGTTCGATGCTGCAATGTCCGCTGATAATGGTGCCGTACCGCGGACTGCAGCTTCAGTATCCTTCTCAAGTCCAGGTCTGCACTGTGTGTTGCAAACTGTGCGTAGCATTTCAAATCACAGTGTTGCGTTGCGTCTAGCCTCCATAGTCCTGTATCGATCCCATGTGCTGCCTTGGCAACAGTGTCCGCAGCCTCGTTGCCACGGTGTCCAGCATGTCCTCGTACCCAATGCACAGATATACCTTGCCCTTGTTGCAAGAAGGCATAATGTACCATCGCCCACCACTGTGCATCTGCAGATCTCAAACGCTGCCTTGCTGTTGCTGAATCCCGCTGCTGCACCAACTCCTTGAAATTATTTACAACTGTGAGATTGTCGATGTAGATGTCGACGTTCTCTTCCCTTGGGCTGATAAGAATTGTTGCCAAGAGCCCACACATCTCTGCGATTGTTGACGATGCGTATCCACCGACCCGTCCACTGAACGCCGTTGTGTAGGGACCACCATCCACGGAAACGACAACTCCAAATGCTGCACTGACCTGCTCCGTGCCGTTGTGAATCATTGACCCATCCGAGCAGAAGTGAAGCCTTTGATGCGTTTGCAAACGTCCTCTAGCTGCCCGAATTTGCTGGATTGTTGGTACCTGGAACGCCAACCCAAATAAATCTCGCTCAATTTCATCTGATACTGCCGGCAATGGTTGGCGAACAGGTGTCGTCATATTGTCCACCGCCTTGTGCGCATCCTCATGCAAGTGGTTTCTACACGCCTCTGAATCCCCATTCATATATCTACGATATAAATGGCGTCGTCTTCGTCGTTCTTCTCTGTATCGAGCTCGCCTCTCGATGTCCCGCAGGCGCCGTTGCTCCTCCTGCTGTCGCTTCTCCTGCTGTCGCTCCTCTTTCAGTTGCCGCTGTCGGTCACGCTCTTGCTGTTCTGTCCGCCGCCGCTCCTCTTCCAATTGTCGCTGTTGTTCCCGCTTTTGCTGTTCTGCCTGCTGCATTTGTTGCCGAAGGTGCCTCTGTACTGCTTTCAGTTGTGCCCGCTTCTGTTTAATCCATTGTTGATCGAGTCTGTGCTCTTCTCTGTCGAAAGCACGGTCCAAGTCGTCTTGATCACGCAGTCGATTGCCTGTCATTTTTACCATAGCACGTCGAATGTATTCCTGCTTCCTTACGCTACGCTGGCTGAGCGTCTCTTGGACTCGCGGTGTGAAGAGCGCAGTGTCCGGATCCAAGTTGAGAATTTCCTGAGACGACAGCAAACCGTTGTTCTGCTCCCCATTGTCTTCCTCCAGTGGTGGTTGATCCATCGGTTGCTCTGCATTGTTATCTCCTCTGCCTTCAGACCTTTCCTCCTCACTCGCAGCTTCGTCATACACGCTGTCATCGTCGGTGTTCCGTCCAGACCCCAAATTGGGACTGTACTGGGAGTGAACCTTAATATTTAGGCCACTTCCATTTTTATTCATGAGACTATTAAGCTATCTAATACTCCAAGCCCCAGGTCGGGGCTATAAAAACCCCTACCGGGAGCATAATAAATAACAACGCTCTTTGGTCTCCTTGACTCACACTGAAATACATAAAACATCACAGAAATCGCACGAGGATTTGCGAGTGTTGGTCTTTTTTCAACAGATCAGATCATGGATGAAGGATTGGAGGTGCGGTCGTGGTCCTTCCTTCGCAAGCAGCAACGAGTCAAAGGGCCATCCAGACAATGGTTCCATGATTTCCAGTCCTGGATCACAGGCGACGATCACCGGCGTAGCTTCATCAGCCAGTGGATTGCAGCAGAACGATGCAGGATAGGCGAATGCGCACACGACTGCCCTCGCTGTGTTGACCAAGTTGTACCCCCGCCACAACAAGAAATCCTGCGAGAGGTGATAGGGCCCCTCACGGAGACCGAGGACAGACAAGCGAGGCGTACTGCTGAGGATGCTTTGCATACGTACAATATCGCGGTCCGACTCAAGGAATATAGACAGCGACAGCGACGTGAAAAATATAATGGCATGGATGAGGACCAGAAGGTACATGAAATGGAAAAAGCAGCACTCAAGGACATGGATTCACAGCCAACTACCATTCAGGATGCGGCAGCGCTCGCGTCCTTGGCTCCGCTAGCACAAATGATCGATTTCCCGTGGGTTGATATTGACCAGGAGACATGGCAAACGATCCGTGAGACTCGATGGAGGATCCCGCCTGGGCTGGAGGCAATTGTCCTTTATTCGGATGGATCAGTGAAGAACGCTGGCTCGGACACAGTCAGCCAATCGTTCGGCAGTGTCTATAGATGCGTTGACGGCTCATTTCAGACGGCTATCTGTGGTACAACGACGGATTACGCATCATCCACCAAAGCAGAACTGGTGAGTCTGCTCGCGACAATTCTGTGCTGTCCCCGGGATCGCAACGCCATTATTCATATCGACAATAGAGCAGTGGTCCAACAGTTTGCGGCGTTAGTTAAGAATCGACATACAGCTACTCCACGACGACGGTTGAGAGCAGCATATGCCAACTGGTGGGCCGTGATCTACGAGGCGTACGTGCAGCAGGACAGCAAAGTAGATGTTCAGTGGGTTAAAGGACACAATGGCGATACTGGAAATGAGGCCGCTGACGAATTGGCGGACAAGACACACGACAGCGGGCGACGGCCTTGGCAACTGAACACACAGTATTTCACGAGCATGAAGACACATACGACCTTCTGTGGTCAGCCAGCGGAGGACGACATTCGCCAATTGATCAAGCATCAGTCTGCAGCCAGAGACCATCATGCATGGACTTGTCAACGATGAATGAAACAATTTATTCAGCAGTGGGAAGAAGTGGAGTGGCGATCCAGCCTTGCTATAATACATGAGAAAAATCCGCCAGGGGGTTTTTTCACCAGCCTTGCGGATTGCAACCATCGGTCCCACAGGATCAAGAAAATCCATGGTATGCTGCCAACCATGCAGTACATGCACAGGTGGAAGCCGAATCTGTATACCACAGACAGATGCCAAGTGTGCCTTACCATGGTGGAGGATGCCCAGCACCTCTGGGTCTGCAGAGTCACACAGAACAGACGACAGGAAGAATGGAGAAAGACACTTGATGGGGTTCTAAGTCTTGGACGCACCTTGGTAGATAAGGCGAGGAAAAAGTGGTTGTGCGACATGGAGGAGGCAATCAAGGATGGTCGACAATTCACACGCACCGAACCGAGTTTTACCCCGTGCGAGTTAGACACCCTTTGGTGGAGTCTGCGTGATATCCGGGGAGTGGAAACGATGGTGGATACGCGGGATGATGACTGGATAAAGCTGCTGGAGGAGCGGCGAGACAGGGACAATGGTGGCGAGGACAGAGAGAATGTCCACGAGGAAGAAGGAGAAGGAGTGGGCAGTCAAGAAAACGTACAGCAGGCAGCACCGCCTACCAGGCTATGGACAACGACAGACATATATCACGGGCTCGTACCAAAGTTCCTGACAACAGATTGGGCGCTACTCTTGAAGACGTCGAAGAGCATCGCGGCTTACCTGGTTGGACGTTTTGTAGAACGAGTTGAGGCTTTTGGCCGAGAGGAGTTATGGAAGGAGCGATGTAGTGCCACAGTGGCATGGGAAAAGTCCGAGGGCATATGCACGAGGATGAAGAAAGCCGGGGTCCAGGTAGGAGGTGAGACCCAGGGCTTTGTGAGACAACAGCTCCAAGAGGAGGTTACGACAGCGGCGAGGAGGAGAGCAGACAGCCGCTTGGTGGACCATCTTCAGGTAAGGTGGTGTTGAACGAGATGGAGAGAGGAAGGAGGATAAAATTCATATCGGCCCGTGATCTTGACTAGGAGAGGACCCATCGGACCCGACAGGTTGCGTAGCGGTTTTGGGCCCCGGCTCAAGTATTAGAAACCATACGACTCAGAATGTGCACCATAGGTATTTGGTTCCTCATTTTACATTAGTTTAGTGGGTGCCTCTTGATAGCTATCTTTAGGTAACTATCGGCCGGCTGACAGTCCAAGCCCACTCGACCACCTGCTATACACTGCTGATGTGGACATCAAGCGACAGGTGGTAACTTTAGACTCGGTATCATCTGCGTCTGCAAATGCTCGGGTAGCGTACACTATATGTATAGAAGTACGCCCTATAGAAAGCGGAAGCAATTAGCAATTTGCCCTTATGAATTAATGGAGAAAATGATAGTAGCCAGTTCTTTCTGGCTTAAATCGCCATGTCAATCCTTTCAGTTTTTCGTACGCTTTTCTCCATGCCGTAACGCATACCTGCGATGTATAGCTACACACTGAATAAAGAAGAATCATTCCTTTCTAACAGCCCAGCAACTTTGATCATAAGGGAATTTTTATTTTAAACATCGATTTTATTCGTATCTGGTTCTCCATTACCAATCCTCAACTTTCAGAAAGTATGGTGCGCTTTGAACATTCACGGCCATCTCGTTGCGTATCGCAAAGATTCCAGAAATACCATCTACACTAAGCCAAGAACACTCAGTCTCATTCAAAGAGCTGTAGTCAGCCTGAGATATGCATCTTCATAACATATGTTCCACTATGCTTTTGAATTGTTTGAAACCCAAGACCGACCTACCCGTTGCATCTAAATTTTTGCACATTGTACATTGATCACTTCTCAAATTGCTCAAATGCTTCTTCCTTCATGGTATACAATCGTTGACATCTACAGCATTTCATGCTAGGCCTTTATAGATGCGTTCAGAAATGAACAGCAAACATCATATACATATATAGGGTTGGCGCGTTCATGATCGCGTTCTGAACGCCTACATCGCGAATGGAAAATTCATCAGCTGCTTCAGCTTTACTCTAGTCATGAATCGCACTCTGCGCCTCGGTGGGCTCCATGGTGATAGACAAAAAGTCCAGGAAGGGAGCCGGGGGACGGAGTGGACGTATTGGAGGTATTGAGAGGTGAATTCCGTTTTAATGTACGAATGTATAGAATTGTGAATCATATTGAAGTCTTCTGGCGAGGACTCTAATTTGTCCTCCCTGCTTGTCCTGGTTCGAGGTTGGAAGAATCAGCAATCAAGTGTGTGACAGCTGAAAAGCCATGCATGCCAACCTTACCTTTTAGCGACAAAAATGAATTCTAGTTGTGCTAGACGAATAAACAATGTCTTGACAGAGGCCAACAGAGGCCAGCAGAGGGACAATCATGCGGTTTCCGCATAAACCGTAATCCACTCGCTGATTGTACCTCGCAAAAAAAAAAAAATATTGTCTCTCGCGATGGCAAACGCACAATTTTGCAGAGAAGATGGGGTACAAAAGATGATATGTACAAATATTTATTTTCACAGATATGCGCCATTCTGCTCCCTTTTACTGGCCTTCATTCGCCAAAGCATATTGGCGCTTAAAGCTTGGCCTTAAAGCCAGACTTCTCCTTAGCAGCGTTGAGAACAGAGTCAAGCTTGGTAGCCATCATGATTGCGCCCTTGACTTTGATCTTGCCGGACATGAACAGCTTCTGGCCGTTGGCCTTGCCTTCGGCAAGAGCAATAAAGTCGTCATCAGCAATGTCGATGGTGATGTCGGGCTTGAGGCCATTGACAGTTCCTTTGTGCATGGCACCGTTGCCCGTCTTCAAGTCAAAGGTCCAGGTAGCTAAAGAAAAGATATCCATTTACCTTAGCTGCAGTCCTAGTTATCACAGAAAACATGAATAATATGCTAGAGAGCATACCAACTTTCCCCTCCTTGTTCTTGACGTTGAATTGAAAGACACCTTTGACCTTCTTGACCTGCTCCTGGCGTTCAGCCTCAGAGAGAGCCTTGAGATGCTCATCGATCTGGGTGAGGAGAGCAGAGGACTTGAAACCGTCGACAGCGAGAGCTACGAATCCAGAAGCCATACAAAGAATGCGTGTGAGCTGGATGGATGACGCGAAAGGGAACTGCAAATTGTCCAGCATGCAAGACATTATGCAATAGAATCTCTGCTGATATCCCAATGGCGTGGTTGAGTAGCCGGAAAAAGCGAAGAGTGTATCCTCCAGACCATTCTCGAATCAACTGGTCCTAAGCTGTCTATTGTTATCTGTCGGCTGCTGGCTGTGTCCATTTATGCTCCTTGTTGCTGTCTCGGCTGGTAGTGGCGGTGGGCGCTCATTCCAGAGATGGTTGATGCACGATTGACAAGATGCAAGATGATGCCTCAACTTACACATAGCGTTTACTTGAGTTGAGTAGAATAGAGAGTTAAGAGCAAGCGAGGGAGAGTTAAAGAATTAGAAAGAAGAGAAGAAAGGGAAATGCGTCCTTTCCTCGACCGATTCTTATACCGCCTGTTGAAGCAAGCACTCTCCGCCCCTTTTTCGTATTACGTTTCCTATTCCCGTTGCAGATCATATTCTCTCAACTGCACGTGCTAAAAATGCAGCCCGGGGGACGCGCTCCCCTCAATCCACTACACATAAACGAGGCCCCTTCCGCCGTGTTTCTCATCTGTAGACCACCGATGCCTTCATTCAGCTATGGATGCTATCAATGGTGTCGACAATGAAAGTGCTGCAAACAGACTACTTTATTTCTGGCTCAAAGCATTACTTCTCGAATTGATCGAGCGCAAGTGTGAGCGTCTTGCTACTATTCAGTCCTTGGTCGCGATAGATACCAACAAGCCCCTGTCCTCGCTCATACAGCGAGCTCTTCAACGAAATCACAATGAACTGCAGATTCTCCGATGCATGCTCCTGCAGATAGTGTCCAATTCGAGCCACGTTCATGTTATCAAGAGCTGCATCCACCTCGTCCAGCACAAAGAATGGTGATGGCCGGAAAGAATGGATCGCAAACAGCAGTGCCAGTGCCGCCATTGTCTTCTCGCCTCCAGACAACTGGTCCATGTCCCGGAACCTCTTCATCGGCGGCATCGCATGGTACCGGATTCCATCAAGATACGGCTCCTCAGTACCCTCAAGCGAAAGATATGCCGTGCCTCCCATTGGAAATGCTGTCGATCGCGTCAATGACTTGTAAATCTCGTCAATTTTCTCAGAAATATGTTGAAATGCACGATTGAATCGGCTATAGCGCTCCTGCTTGACCACCCCAAATGCTTCCTTGATCGTCTTAGCACTCCTGCGGGCTGCATTGAATTCCTTGTCCGTCTGCTTTAGTCGCGCCTCCACTCCATCCAGTCGCTCAATCGCCTTCATATTCGGCGCCAACCGATCAATTTCATCCGAAAGCTGTCGTAATCGATCCAAAAATTCATTCTCCATCTGCTCCATCGTGCCCACCTCAGCTTGCTCTCCCGTCGATGATGACCCAGTGCCACCGCTCGAAGGTTGAGACTCTGACTGAGAGCTGGCCAATGACAGTCGATGGATATCGAGACCAACCGTGCCGGTTCCATGGCCTGCACCAGACGACAATGACATGCTGGAGCTGGGCAATGCTTGCTTTTGATCTTCATCCAATTCTGAGAAATCAACTGTGATCTTCCAATCCTGGCTACGACGACCCTGTGATGACCGAGTGGATACGCCTCCCTCCGTGTCAATATCCATGTCCGTGTCATTCGAAGATGGTTGTCGGTAGCCTTCCATATCATCCAAAGGCACATCGTCCAGAGATCCCTTTTCCATTGGCAACTCAATCTGTTCAAGCTTGCATCGTCTAAAGATCGACGATCGCTCAGAGTCTAACTTCTCTACCAACGATTCCTAGAAACATATATATTGCCAAAAAAAAAACATCAATACATCAACACATCACTTTTGTATCCTATCAAGTGAGAAACCCCCCCTGGAACACAGTGTACTACATATTACCTTGGAGCTGATCTCCTTCACCAATGCGTCCACCTGTCTGATAACACGCGCGACCTGTCTCTTCCCAGCATTGACCTGGTCCGTATGCTTCTGGAATACTGACCTGGCCTCGCCCAGTTCCTGTCCCAGTATATCGATCTCCTGCTGGATGTCAGCCTGCTTCGACTGGATTTCATCCCGTTGTCTCTCATATCCGTCTAAGGCTGCCATTTCTGACGCCAGCATGTTTTCCAGTCGCGAGAGTCGCTCCTTTGTTTCATTGCGCTGTGCCGTCTCGAACAAGAGCTGGTTGCGCAACTTTGACAAAATTATTTCGAACTTTGCCCTCCTCTCCGATAGCTCCTGTGAGCGCCTTAACGTCAGCTCCTCATACTCTCGAATGCTGGCCATCCCTACTTTGCGACAGAGTGAGGTAAAGATCTCGTCCTCGATCCGATGAACAATTGACTCGATCATCGCTATCTCCTGTTCTTCCCGCGCAAGCTGACTTGACGACTGTTCTGCCTTGGGTCGCCTTTCCGCAAGCTCTACGTCGGTCAGCTTAATCTCCTCACGAACACCATTGAGTTTTCTCTTGGTCGCACTCAAATCCTCGCGTGAGAAAAGCAGCTTGCTCTCAATACCGGCCAATTCACTCTTGAGTGCTTCCTCGGGCACGCCTCTCTTCTTAGTCTTGGATAATTCATTTAGTTGAGTCAACATGGCATCCCTCCGTTTCTTCAGCTCCTCCACAACCTTCTCCTCCCAACGACGAGTTATCGAGCCGGCCCCACTTTGGCCTCCGGTGATCAAGCCACTTTTGTGGAAAATGGTACCATCAAGTGCAACAGCCTTGACTTGCTGACCGAGATCGTAACAAACGTGCTTTGCAACCTCCATCGTGTCGCACACCAGAGCATTTCCGCACACATAATGGATCGCACGCTCAACCACTTCGTCGTATTGCACAACGTCAACGGCGAGACGTGAGCCTTTGGCCAACGTTCGCAGGCGATCGTTCAAAGGCTTGATAATGAGCGTGTCCAGAGGGAGGAACGTGGCATGTCCCGACCGCTGCTCACGCAAGAGCTGGATGCACTCAATAGCTGTTCGCTCACGATCAACAACAATGGCATCCATGTGGCGTCCTAGAATGACTGATATCGCAGCGTCGTACTTTCGTTGAGTAGGCTTGCAGAGGTCTGTCACCCGACCGTGGACACCAGGGAAGATACGCTTGAGCATTGCCAATATTTCTTTGAGTCTCTGCTCCTTCTCAGATTCACGCTGGTCCAGCTTTGCCTCCATGAGTTGATTGAGCGTGCTGGTCAGTTTTTCGTTCAATTCCAGCTCTGTCTTCTCGATCCTGAGTCGTTCATTATTAAGGTTTGACAAGTCCTGTTGCACTTTGGCTTGATCCTGTAAGACTTTCGCAATATGGGACTCAACCTTGCGCTGATGATCCAAAAAGCTCGCCTCCTGCTCAGCCAGCCTACTCCTCTTTGTCTCCAGTTCTGTCATGGACTCCTTTAAACGGCTGTTTTCTTCGCGTGTCGTCTTAATATTTCTCTTCATCTGGCCCAGTTGCTGTGTCTGTGCCACCGTTTGCAGTGCAACTTCCTCCTTCCTAAAGGTACACGCAGGTGGGTATGACGTATAAGCAAACAGAATAGCCTGATTCCGATTATAACACATATCGCGAAGGGACGTCCTCACTTACTTAGAGCTGTACAGGGCAAGGTCATCGTTGCCAAGCGTCACTCCCCGTACCTTTTCCTGAGCCTTAGCCTCCAGCTCAAATTTTGTAGCGGCCTTCTCCAGCTGAGCCAGTTCCGCCTCCTGTTGCGCAACGCTCCCCTCTTGGGCCGCATACGTCTCCTTGACTGTTGCCCGGTTGGCCTTGATCGACTTCATCTTCTTGGTGACATGGACTACCTTTTCGTCCAGACCTAGGCTCTCTGGATGCTACTCAAGGACACATGGACAAAATGATAAGTTGATGCTCACTGGCATTATGGGCTTTCATGATTACCTCGCTCAAATGAATATCTTCAGTTCGCGGACGTGCACCTACCAAGTCACTAAGCGCTTTTTCGCGCTTACCGATAGACCTTTCCTTGCGATATGCTTCCCGCTGAGCGACTGCCTGTTCCTTCTTGGCGTTCTTCAATGACTCCTCTAGTTCATCCTATGGGTGGATAATCGCATATACCAGTATTAGTTCCTTGTCTTTCTTCAAACAATCTCATAGAGAGAAAGTATGGTTCTCTGTCCTCAGAACATTACCAGCTCTTTTTGTACGGACTTGAGGGTTGTGTCTTTTGTAGCAATAACATTTTCAGCTTCAGTGATATTGCGCTCAATGTGAAACAGCTTCCAGACAAGGTAGGTCACCAACAAGTTTGTCTAGCATTCAGTGTGACAAGGTCGGTAAAGTCACTCAGAGGAAGCACTCAACAACGACAGAAAGCGCATCACATAGATGTCCACAAACCTTTTCTGCCTGTAGTGTCTCGAAACGTTCAGCTTCGGCCAATTGCTCCTGATATTGTTTGATCTCTGCATTAATTCCCTTCTTCCTGTGAAAGTTAAATGTGGAATTTTCGACAGCGCGCTCCTGCTCCTGTTGAAGTCGGTCGTATTCCTGCTTGAGCTCCAAAGAGCCGCTGATCTGCTCAATGAGTTTGGTAAGATCCTTTGGAGACTGCGACGCAATTGCCTCGATATCGCCCTAAAATATATCCATTAGTAAGTTGATGATATGAGTAACATAGCATAAAGGGAGCATTGCGTCAAAATGATCCATGTGGATGAGATGATAGCTGTTTTACCTGGAACACCAAGAAGTTCCTTGCTTTGACAAGAATATTGATCTCTTGTAGCGCCTTATCATAGTCTGCATAGAGCATGACCTTTCCGTTTATTTTATATTCGCTGATTCCAGCCATATTGACACTATTGGAAAGAGCAAAATGTAACATGTTAGTGTCAGTCAGTCTACTTGTTCTTAAACAGCATAATGGCTATAAATGGAAAGCGCGCTCTGTGTAGGCGTGTGCAGAAGGTACCTCCTGGTAAACCGTGTTTCGGTACCGCCGTCGTTTTGATATACAGCCATAACCCAGGCCTTCCTGGGATCGGAGTCATTGCCGGGCTGCTGCCGAGACGACCCGTTAATCCTACCTCTATTGCTTTCGTCACTTTCATCGACACGGTCGCGATAGATAAGCTCCCGAAGCTGGCTGGAGCGCAGTTGAGCCGATTTGACTCCAAGAACAAACGATATAGCATCCATTAAATTGGATTTGCCTATAGGACGCATACTGTGTAGGTCAGTAAAATTGGTGGCAAATACATTTAAATAAAAATACTGGCTTGCCTTTTGCTATCCATACTGGATGCATTATACAAACAATGACAGGCGCGCCATGGAATTAAGAACAATCAGTAGCAGTCGAATAAAAGAATATGGCCTGGTGGGCCTTCGTTACCTGCACCATTGGGACCTATAACACAAGTGAAGTCATTAAAGAGTTCGATGATTTGATGGCCCTTGTAAGACTTGAAATTCTCGAGTTCTATGCGATGTAGACGCCCCATCGTGCCTGGCGCGTACACGATGTTAGTACTTTTGCTGTGAAAGTGCGGCGGGCTGCTGAAATTGAGAGGGAAGTAGGGATGAAGGGAAGTGGAGAAGGGCAGTAAAAAAATGGTGGCAAAAGTATTCAGGCCACAACAAACAAAGGAAACGCGTTTCCGAAGGCGCGTTTACGATCATCTCATTTATATCTTAAGGGTCGATCAAGGACTGCGGAGGCAAGTAAATAATAAACAACCGCGATTTTTGTTTCTCCAGCACTCTAGCACTTCATCACCAAAGAACAGACCAGTATATCGCTTAAGACAGCATGGTCGAAATCAACACCATCAAGAACAAGCTCAAAAGGGAGGAGCTTTTTCAGAAGCAAAAGGCTGCCAAGGCAAAGCAAAAGAGGGACCGTCGTACAGCACTGCAAAAGGAGGAGGCATCCAATCCTGAGAAGAAGGAGGTATGCTGCATCGTTTGATATTTGCTGTCTGCGTTGATCAGAGGAGACACTGGTTATTTTTCGCACCAACTGTAACAGTTGTACCCATAACCAAAACCAAACATCATACTTTCAATTATACTTCACTGGATGACATAGAAACGTCTGGCCGAGAATGTCCCTAATACACTCGAAAATACTAGAGAATTTGATGAGACCATTGTCGAGGAGGACGCAGAGGTAGCTGCCGACGAAGCAACGGACGAGTTTTCACGGTACTTCCAGAACGGAGTTCCACCGAAGCTTTTAATTACTACTAGCAAGGGACCAAGCGCTGTAAGTCCAAGCCCTTTAACTTCACACCTCAATTGCAATTGATCCGACCTTGGTTTTGAACATGCGACTCAAGATCATCCCTTTCACTTCATGATTGTCTCTGCAACTGCCACTAGTCCGTGTATGAGTTCGCCACAGAACTCATCGATATATTCCCCAACAGCCATTTTGTGAAACGCAAACCCCAATTTGAGATGAAGCACATCATCGAGTTTTCAAAAAACCGCGACTTCACTGATATCATGGTCATCAATGAAGACAGGAAAGAGCCTAGTACGTGCAAATGTTCCAGGAGAGATGTATAGTGTAAGGAATGTCGCACGCATAATACGAGAAGGATGTGCCGACGACCTAACGCGGCAATCTTGTTTATTCGTTCATGTAGATGCATTGACGCTGATTCACTTACCTGATGGACCCACCGCACATTTTAAGCTGAGCTCAATCTCGCTTAGCAAGGATATTGAGGGACATGGGCGCACTTCCTCGCACAAACCGGAACTGATTCTCAACAACTTTAGCACCCGTCTAGGCCACACAATCGGAAGGATGTTCACCGCGCTCTTCCCTCATGTACCAGAGTTCCAGGGACGGCAGGTCGCCACACTGCACAACCAGCGCGACTTTATCTTTTTCCGGAGACATCGGTGAGAGAAACCAACTTACTGTTGCTTTTGGATTGTCTGCATGCATTTGTCATGGCCACAAAACTAACCATTGCTTTGGTTCAATGTGGTTTTATACGCATGCAGATATGTCTTCAAAAACGCGAAGCGTGTCAATTTGCAAGAGCTGGGTCCACGGTTCACACTGAAGCTGAAGTGGCTTCAGAAGGGCACATTCGATCGCAAGGGAGAACACGAGTGGATGTTCAAGCCCGAGATGGAGACGAGCCGCCGCAGATTCTTCCTCTAGGCAGTCGAAGGCTACGACACGAAATCGACTACCATTTCGGCGTAGTTCGGTCATGCAGGCCGGACATTTATCTTTCCACAAACATTATCATAATCATCACCATCATCGTCGTAATTACCGCTCTCTTTCGCTTTTGCATATTCTCAGCATACGTACTTGTACTATATCTCAAATATAGCTTTTCTCTCAGTTCTATTTATCTGTCCCCTGCCTGAGTTGTTTATCCATAGTATGGGGGAGACGCATGCGCACTCAATTTCGCCACGCACCCAATATGTCGACCGTGGGGCAGCTACACCTCCGTAGCCCAAAGGCTCTACTGGTCTTGTCTCATGCAATTTATTCTTTTCCTTTTCAGTCGAACATAATACAGCTTCACCTTGCATCTCTTCAATCTTTTCATGCATCGTTGAATTCCCTGCATCTTGACCTGATTCCACTCTTATTCCTCTCACACCTGCGTGTGACAGCCGCACTTTGTAGCGCAACAGTCCATACTGCACACATCCTTCGTTTTCTTTGACCCTATCTCTGGCAAGACTGATAGAACGCTATGACGAAAAGGCTGCTTGCCATTGCCGATACCAATGCCGATACCTCTATGGTTCTCGCTACTGATAACAAGGCGGATGCTGGGTCGCTGGAGAACGACTATGACGAGCTTGTCGACGAGGACTGGCTGGACATGGATAATTTGCCAACTTCAGCCCAACTGACATTACTCGATAAGACTCCTCTATCTATTCCCGCCGATGATGACCACCAAGTACCCTCGTTGCCCCTCTCTGCCGGAGCCAGGCAGCAGTCTGTAGGGAGCTCTGCAAGCGCAGTAACAGGTGCACCTGCAACCGTTTCCCCTGCAACCGTGGGTTTGTCAGGAATAGAACTACATGACCTTCAGCTACAGCTACAGGAGCACCTTCCAGGATCAACTAGTCCCTCGCCATCCTCGCATGACTCTGAGTATTCTCTACTCGACCCTTCAACAGAGCAAAGTCGAAAGAATTCCATGTCGAGCATCACAGGCTTCCATGCGCTCACCCCCACGAGCCCTTCGACGAGCGTCGGTGACGATTTTTCTGGGATCGAGTCGGCCTCCGTAGGGTCATTTAATAATGGAGTACCCAGCTCTGTTTCTTCCGATAGAGAGAGCCCTTCGGAGGATGACAACGAAGACGTGCACGTCGTAGATGATACGTCTGACAAGAGTGACAATGGAGGGTTACAGAACAGCCTGGATCTAGAGCCCATAAGCGGCGCGGATTATACGGTAGAGACGGCACCGGTAACCTTGACCTTCTCTGCTCTGGCCTCTCCGCCCGCCAGTACGCCAGCTCGACGGGCTATGTACAGAACCACTGTGGAGAATGCAGCCAGCGATAGCGAGGACGAGCGGGGGTTACGCAGCCTGCCTTCGGGAATGCGACATAGAGGATTTCGCATACAACAGGGCAACCCAGAGGATCTTCGACAGCCGTTTTTTAACGCGTCAGCAGCGATACCGACCATGCCTGGAGCATTCACTGCGGAAATGGACGCAGAGATTCCCCAACGTGGACAACCTACGACGCCAGCAGTAACAGCAACAGCGACGAACGACCAACCTGTAGAAGAACGACAATGCAGGATCTGCCTTGGTGGAGTTGACGAGGAGGACACATTAGGACGATTAATTTCGCCTTGTCTGTGCAAGGGATCTATGAAATATGTCCACGTTGAGTGGTGAGTGCGCACTTCTGAGATATAGACATGCATTGTCCCTTTAGCACCAATTGCTGGCCTACTGTTGAACTGATCACCGTGTTATTGATCTTTTTTTCTCCTGCAGTCTGAATGCCTGGAGAGCTAGGAGCCCCAAGCCTGAGAGCCATTACAAGTGCGACACCTGCAAATATTCTTTCTCGTTCCGTCGAACGAGCTTTGCTCGATATTTAGCACATCCCCTAACTGTCTTTGTACTGACCATGGCGGTGTTTGCTGCTGCTGTTTTTGCTGCTGGATTCGCCATGAAATTGTTCTTCTACCTGATGATGGATGAACCTCAAGAATTCATCTATCCTGCCGATCTGTAAGTTTTAGACAGTGGACAGAATACGATCGAAAGACTTTATAGGATTGATCCTTATCAGAGCTCATTCTTTCATTATTATTGTTAGTGATGATTATGACGATGTTGAGCTCTTGCGACTGAAAGAGAGCGTAGTTATCTTCAGGACACCGGATAGTCTGCGGGCTGTTTTCCGGATTGACAAGAGCCATATGGTTTTTGGATCGTTCTTTGTCAGTATAATTGGATTCCTACAGCTTCTGCTCTCGGCCCTCTGGATGGGTGGGGGCGGCGGAGTATTCAGGATCGGCGGGTTCGGACTCGGAGGTGGAAGACGGAGAGGTGCCCGTGGCGAGCGCCAAAGAGAGGCCGGGATCGGAGGCATGTTGATGGTCATGATTTTGGTGTTTGGACTGTTCAAGTCTTTGTACATGACCTACCAGTTTGTGCATCGTGTATCGCGACGCGTGCTGGCCAAGGCTGAGATGATGGTGTTGGAAGTGCAGTAACGGTCAATAACTCTTCGCGCTCTTGCATAATAAAAATGTTGCTTTGTTATAGACCGGTCTCCATATTTGCTCATTCACGGTCTATTTCAACGCTGTGAGAGCCAAGGATTTTTAGGGACACGACCTACGCTGTGCACGTACATGGATGCACCCACACGTCCTCATGCCTTTCGACAAACTTCAATGCACTGCGTCTCCATCGTCCACCATCAGCTCATCAATCCGTGCGGAAACATCCAGCTCCGAGTTCGACATAAAGGAACGAGCACCAGCGGCAAGTGTATCGGCCATGGGGATGACGACCATAGCCTCAGCGCCCACAAGAGCAAGGAAGTTAAGACCCCCGCTTCCTTTTCGATATCCAGCAGCAGGTACATCAGGATCAGAACATGATGCCACCATAGTCCGGATGATCGACAATGGCCATTCCTGGGCCGAAATCGAAGAAATTGCAGGAGAGGGAGCCTTTGATCGATATTACCACTCCTTGGATCCTGACCTTGAATCGTACTGGAGCATCGAGGCCATCGCCAAGCTGGACAGCATTGTTCAGGGCTTTCTCGCAGTAGCACCAATAACCACGCAAGCTGGAGATGACAGTGTCGATGTAGGTGAGGGGCTGTCTTGGGAAAAGATATCAGACGATATAGGATCAACAATGCCCGGTATCTGCATGTATGTCTGGACTACATTTGGAAATGGAAGACCGCTCTCAGAGGAGGAAAAAACTATTGAAGCAGAGCAAGAGCGGAAACGCATTGCGGAAAACGAGATGGAACAGGCGCAGTTAGCTGAGGCTAAGAAAAGGGCACGGCTTGAAGAGGAAGCTGAGAAGGGAAGGTCGCGATTGACAGAGGTCGGGAAACATAAGATATGGCTGGCAGAGGAAGCAGAAAAGGAAAAGTCACGGCAAGCAGCGGAGGCAGAGAAAGAGAAGGCGCGCTTGGCAAAGAAGAAGGCAAGGCAGAAGTCACGGCTAGCAAAGGTACAGGAGGCAGAGATGAAACGGAAAGCGGCATTACGAAGGGCAAGGCTCGTGACCAGCGACGACGACGAGGATGATGAGGACGACGAAGGAATCGGTGTCTCTTCAGCCATTGAGTATCGCGTGAATAATGCCTCCACTACTCTGGGGTCCTCGAGAGGCCTCTCTCTCCGGCTGCGTAACAAGCACCCTTCAACTTCATGGACGATGCATCATCACAATAAGGATTTTACCCATCCAACTCTCGCGGATCTCATACCGACAAAGTATCCAAGGACGCAGACAACTGAGACCATAGCCAGCGTGGGAAAGGCGAGAGCGTTAACGATGGGGGATATCGACGACAGCCGCCTATGGCGGACTCGTAGCCGGGCGCAAATGCAGAAGCAGATTGATGCGAGAGCTCTAATGGAGGGCCTTGCGCGGAAACAGCAGGTGGAGGCAGATCAGCGGCAACGTGAGCTCGAAAAAATGCTTGATGGTCAGAAGGCACTCAAGGTTGCGAGTGAGAGGAGGAGGCAGGAATCCAGACTGTGCCCAATATCTAGCTTATCGATGGGTACTCAACTGACGACTACGGATCTCGAGAACCAGGACACCCAAGCGCCCGGTAACCATCTTGGATCGCAAACTCATAAGCGGCAGAGGATTCTCTCTGGACAGAAGAATCATAGATGGCTACAGAGATACTCAACTCCCCCGATCGCAGTAGCTCCATTGGTTGTCGACCTCACAAAGGATACAAAGGACGCGGAATCAGGCCACAATACCGTTCCAAGCTATGCTCAGCAGATATCATTCCCCCTGAGGCCTTTCTGGGCGCCTTCCCCAAACACAAACCCATACTACGATGTCTTGACATGGACGGCTGAGGACATCAAGAAGATGTGGAGCAGTTGGCTGCAGGTTGGCGACAACTGGGACCTAATTTCTAAGCATGCGCTTCAAGGAAGACACTCTCCGCATGCATGTCAAGCCTTTGTCATGGGAAGGGGCTTTGTCTGACGCCCCGTCAACAAATGTGTGCTGGCAGGATTTTAACTTAAAATATAGATTGATGGGCCAGTTATATCCATGTATTATAAGATAGAATATAACGATTGGCTATTGCTACGAGAACTATGCTGCACCATGCCTCACTGTCTGATATGCACACTCGGCCCGCCTTCTAGGAATGTCCAGATCATAGTTCTCCTGCAAATAGTCAATGATAGAGGATACTGTCATCAACGAATTGAACGTTCTTTTCTCTAATAAATCTCGGGAAGATGTTATTGCTTAAGGTAAGAATCTAGAGCAAGGAGGCCATGTTATAATCCGCAAGCCAGGAAACCAGAGCAGAGCCGTAAACCATGAGTGACTTACCGGCGTTACTCATGCTCCTCTCAAACATGTACATCAGATGGTGGTGAAAGATGAATGCGTTTGTTCCATAGGATAGGGCTAGGTCCACATAATCTTCGATGCATTCCCAAGGTGTAGTTGTATGGCCTGCAAACAAAGCAGGATTCTCTAGAATGCCTCTCGCAGCCATGGTGCCTGTTGTAGTATCGGATCAAATTATCTCTTGTCAACGATAGATTCAAGTCCGTAAATACAATATATACATTATTACTTTTTCGTTTATTACCATCGACGCCGGTTGCCTCGACAATCATGTTAGCATCGTCTATTGAGAAAACATCTCCGTTTGCCAGAACAGGCACTGTGGAGACTTCTTTTACGAGCTTCATGCCCTCTATACTGACCGGCTCTGTCGATTTTTGTCTCCGCGTCCTTCCATGAACGGTGATGAAATCTACTCCAACCGACAATGCTCTCTTCACAAATTCCTCCGTTTCCCTATCAATCATCAAGAACAGAGGCGAAGAAAGATTACCTTGAACAGCTCTTGACCCATTGTCATCGGCAGTTGAATAATAATGCCTTTACCTGAGATCCTTATGAATACGAATCTTGATCGAACATGGTACATCGATTCGAGCCTTGGTCATGCGGATCATATCGCGCACCGTTTCCGGGTCCGACATCAGGTGCGAACCAATCTTTTCGTTGACAGCCCATTTTTGCGGACAACCGCAATTGATGTCGATGCCTGATACATAGGGCGCTACTAATTCTGCAGCATTGGCCAGGTCAACGCTGGTTGAGGCTGCAAATTGGATCACAACAGGATCGTCCAGTAAGTTGGTGGAGAACTCGCATTCGCGGGAGTAGTTACTGGCAGAGAAGACGTCTGCAAGAATCATGGGCGTGTACACGATATCGCAGTTGTACCTGAGCAGCAATTGGTATTAGTGTAGGTTCGAATGTCCCATAGTGCAGCAGTCGTTTGATATCACCAATAACAGTACCTCCGCACAAGCTCTCGGAAGGGTAGCTTGCTGTAACGGACCATGGGGGCACAGACGTTCAGGGGCCTGGCCCTGGTGGAAAAGATCTGAAGAATGTCCTTTCTCGGGAGGGATCTCTGCGGGGTGTTCTCAAGCGACATGGCGGAATGTGTGCGATGTGTGCGATGTGTGCGATGTGTGAGGGATGGAGTGGAACAAAAAAAAACGACGCCACCAATTTGAGCTGAGTCGGTGTTGCGCTTGGATGGAGTAAGGAAACTCCCAATCTGAATGCTCGAATAATTTGTGTCCCACACTGAATACAACAGTCTAACCCACAACTACGCACACTGTAGCAAGTGATCAGCACAACGGTCTTCTTGTTCAACTGGAACCATAATTCATTATTGATATATCTAAGCAAAAGGGTACTTGTAGCAAGTGATCAGCACAACGGCCTTCTTGTTCAACTGGAACAAGGAACAAAAGACCGCTGGCTTCGATCCTCCTTTTATACAGGCACAACCCCAAAACCTAATATCAAATCCTGCGTACCCTCGGTGGCTGCTGGCCAACATCGGGAACAGGGCTATTGGAAGACGAGGAGGCAGTGCTGAGTAGCAGACTAACAGTGGTTGCCCCTAAAAATTGGCTAACTCCTGTTTATGCCACTGAGCACGCGCATGTTTGTAACACCACCCTCCTCCCCGTCCTCCTCCCCATTGCTCTCAAGAGCCAACGCAAGAAAACAACAATGACACACTTGTCGTTATCATGGTCATGCTCATTGAAATTGTCATTGTCATTCCTCTTTTTTTCTTTTCTCTTTTTTTCGGCCGCCTCCTCGATACGCGCTTAGAAGCACTTCAGATACGTCCTGTGCATCCGATTGACCGCACACTTCACGCTTCATGCATTGCTTTGCAGTTCAGTAGTGTCTGGCAGTCTGACCGTCTCATTAGAAGGAGTACCTGTTTGCCTATCTGCTACCCTCCTCTTCTTTCTTGTTCCTAGTCATAATTTACTTTTTTCTTTCTTCCAGTCAAGATAAGACAAGAAAGACAACAGGACAATACAGCTCACACAGCAATCAGGACTCATAAAAGAACTGGAGACAAAGAACAGGCTCAGGACGACTGCACTCAGGAAGACAAACCAAGTATCAAAGAAACAGCGGCATCACAAAGACTGTAATTGCAACTACGACCGCTGCGGCCCCGATGACCTCAATGGCGTCTTCAAAGCCATTGCCGCCTATCCCTGTATCCGGTGCGGAAAAGGCGCTGCAAGCACAGACATTTGCACAAGCACAGCCTCAGTCGCAGACAGCGGAACAGTCAAAACTGCCGCAATCAGCACATCCAGATACGCCACCAGTCAACACTCTCACAAGCATCTTCTCTTCACTCCTCTCCTCGGCCGCCTTCTCTTCTATGTCAGCTTCAAAAGCTGTCGCTGCTGCTGCAATCCCAAGGCATCCCTCCAGAGCGCCCACGCCAACCCTATCAGAGTCAACAGGAACACCTACATCAACGGCACTCACTGGCGTCGCTTCACTACCACCACCAGGATCAAGAACAGGAACTGATATACCAGCCCCAGCCTCTTCCTCAGCAACGCCAGCAATAGCAACATCAATGGCCATCGCTAAACGACAGCAGCAGGTCATGGTCTCTCTGGACCAACGGTCCTTCCAGCATTTGCGGGCTATCGCTCGCCAGTCTATAGCGAGCTCCTATCTCGAGCCAGAGATCCTCTGGCAGCGGCTTTTCATGGATCTTGTCCACGTCCTTGCCGTGAATGCAGCCAATGCATGGCAACAGATCGAGGCGGCACATAAAGTAGCTCGAGCGGATCAAAACGACGGCACCAATGGCCTGGCAAGCATTGCTACCACGGCAATAGCGTCAGGCATAGTGAAGCCAGACATGAATAAAGAACAAGCGGAGGTCAAAGACAATGGCGAGAACAAGGACAAGGACAAGGACAAGGATGCCAAAAGCAAGCCTGCCTTCAACTACAGTATTCGCCTTGTCAAGAACATCAGCTCTACCCAGGAATGCTCATTCACCGCTGGTCGATTCGAGGGAGAGCCTCTCTTGCTGGAAGAGCAATCTATCACAGAGCGAAGGAGACGTATGTCACCACAGTATGCCGCCATGGTCTCCCTTTGGATTTTCTCGTCAATACGTCTCTACAGCATCTACATCAGAGCTTCTTGTTTACCGATATCTTTGGCATTGTTTATCATTAATAGCGCCTAAGGGAGGGCGACCCATAATTCCTCTTGGAGGTACTATCTCGCTTGCTGCCGGATTGGAGGATTTGCCAAAGGCTGAAAAGATCCTGGAACTCCTGGTCTTTGCACTGTGCTCCTTGCACCTAGAAGCCTACCTCATGCGCGACCACAACGCTCCTAGACCAGACATCTCTGCGGCTCACGAAGCGGACGCCAAGTACAGCAAATCACCCACAAATTCACAACCAACCACTCTCAGCGATTCGAAGCGAGCGTCTAAAGGATCCATGTTCTTTGGATGGTTGTCCCGTGGCACTTTACCCGCGAAGTACAAGAAGGGAACAACACAGCTGGCCCAGGATCTGGATACTGCTTCTGGAAGCGGGTATCTCACCAATGGCTTAGGGCAGAACAACAGGTCAAGCATCGCCAACGACTTTGGAATGGCTGAGGATCTTCAGAGCTACCAGAGCCATCGATTCGCAAAAATTATCCAGCAGGTGGAAAAGGCCATCATATCCGTTTCGCCGGAAATCACCTTCCCTCCGCCCTACCTCTTGCTTCGCCTGCGGGACGAGGAGGTTGTTGGGCCAGACTCAAAGAGGAAGTCATACACGTGGGAAGACGTGGAGTTCGTCGCGAAAAAAATCGGCTTTGGCAATCGCTTGAATCAGGCGAACATCGCTGGCGGCAGTCAGCTCACGCGCTTTGGAACAACGTCGATCAGCGTCCACAATAACAACAAACTGCCAAAGTCAAACCGGCTGCCTGCCGACTCTAGAGCCGGACTGGACCATCTCATGACCAATAGCAACTCGCTTCAGGGGATATTCAACCACCAATCCATTACGTTTTCATACTCGTACTACTGGTCTGCGACGGCTGCGGCGCCATGCAACCCACCCAACTTGATAACGGTCGACTATTACCGTAAGGCAGGGCTCTATGAAGACATGGGTCTCGGTGAGATGATTGAGTACATTTGCAAGCGAGCCAACTCGGATTGTCTCGACAAGACATGTGGCCACAAGCGACTCGAGCACATTTCAACTTATACGCATGGCGAGGCCAGAATCAACATTACGGTGGAGCAGCCCCGAATTGATTCCGCCACAGATTTTGATTTAGAAGAGTTCGCACCCTTTTTAGCCAACAACAGGACGATTGCCGTGTGGACCAGATGCAAGATGTGCAAGGCAAAGACGAAATCGAGAGAGCTATCGCGGCCAGCTCGATTGTATTCCTTTGGAAAATATCTAGAGCTGCTTCTATATGGTCAGCACTTTACGCCCGGTCCGCGGCCTCTTTGCGGCCATGCTCTGAATAAGGATGCTATCGCCCGGTGCTTCTTCTACCGTGAACTTGTGGTGACGTTTGAGTTCGAGAGTATCGATTTGTTTGAGATGCGGATATCAAGACTGCAAGTCCACGAGGACTATCCTGCGATGCCACGATTCAACCCTGGTGACATGGACGACGACAGGCACCATTATTCAACTTCATATTCGTCCACAATAGGGTCCTCTCCGCGCGCCAGCACACTCTCTGTTTCGGTTAACGGCGACTACCTCGCAGAGGCTGAGCAGGCGAATATCCTAGACACCGTTCGACTTGAGATAATGCACTTTTATGAGTCTTGCAAGAAAATTGTCGTTGCCATGGAGGAGCACCTCGGAGAGACCAAATCTATATCCAAGCAGACCAGCAACAGGACCAGTAAAGCATCGGCCCCTGCTGTGGCAAAGGACCCAGCTCAAAAGGTCGCGTTGGATTGTCTGGATGAGCTGGGTGAGCGATGGAAGGCAGACGAATTCGATTTGTACGACCAACTCAAACACGTCTCACTTCCTCGATTGAACGAACTTCGCAACCGATTCAGGGATTACGTCAAGAGAACCATGCGCTCCATGGAGACCTGGCAAAATGAACATTACCCTGAGGCACTACAATCGAAAGACAAGGGCTCGATTGAGTGGGCATTGCCAGACTATGTCATGTATGTGAATTCACCTTCGGCTTGGGGAATGCTTGAAAAAAAAAAAAAAAAAAAAAAAAAAAAAAAAAAGCTAACCTGTATATTTTTACTAGTCGACCTTCAATGCATACTTTCCCTGGAACCCCTGTTATTTTGCGTGAGGACGAAGTAAGCTCAATAATTGCATCTACTCTAAGGTAACGTTAACAGCCGTGCATCGAATGTCGTTCCTAGGTCCTTCTTTTTATGTCGTTTCAGCCTCTCTGATATGAAAACATTCTCCCCAAAAAAAAAAATAGCTGCAGGGATTATCTTGGTATGGTGTCGACTATGCTCAACAGAGATAGCGATGGTAGCGATGCTGAAGAGAGGGAACCATCACCACCACCACTGCCGAAAAAAGATTACCGAATGGAGGGCTTTCTCAACCCAACGCGCACACCACTAAAGACTTCACGATCAGATGGCAGCGTGACCCTTCTCGGACGGAAATGCGGCATCAACGAGAGCAATGGCAGTACAGTGGTTAGCAGCTCTCTCGACAACCGAAGTGGCTCTAGTCGGATGAGTGGATGCAACGTCGGTGATGATGAAGAGGAGGACGAGGAGGAGGACGCGTTTCTTGTGGTGGATGGATACCAGACCAGTGTCAAACTCTTGCAGATTTCAAAGGTCGATTTTGCAAGTCTTATCCCCAATGGCACCATGTCTCCACGGAGCACCATCGGAATTCATTTCGGAAGTGGCCGGCATGGCAAAAATTCGACCTTGGGTTTGAACACTGCGGACAGAAGGACCGATGCATCTGAGAAGCGACCCTTCAGTATGATGTCTCTTCCTAATTCGACGCCGGCACTAGTTGCATCGCCGCTATCGACGCCTTCGGAGAAGGCCTCAGCCAACTCGTTCTTTGTTTCGCCACCCGAGAGTCGCTCAACAACCCCAACCTCAGGAGGAAAGTCAAAGCACACGTTCGGTTATCAATCCCTCACATCTGGACTGAGTGGTACAATGAAGGGCTTAAGTCTTAACTCTTTATCGGAGAAGATTGGTAATGGGTTTTCGAGCTACAATTCTTCCAGTGTTTCTGCCGAGAAGGTAGAGAAGGAGCTGCTCATATCAGACACTACCGATGGTGGCAGCAAAGAGACGCCATCACCGGAAAGAGACATAAACTCAAGCATTGGAAACCCTCATATCAAGGCTCGTAAGTATTTGATTTTTGGTGCTGTATTATGCGCCAAAATATTTCTTTTTCAGAAACGCTGACATAGTCTTTTGTTTGCTATAGGATTCTCTCATGGAAAGACATCATTCTCATGTACTGTCTACTATGCAGCAGAGTTTGACACGCTTCGTCGTCGATGCGGTATCCACCAGATCTATGTTGAGTCGCTCTCAAGATGCACTAGCTGGAATGCTAACGGCGGCAAGAGCAAGAGCAGCTTCTACAAGTCAAAGGGTACTCGGTCATGCACTAGCTCTATATGTAGGTTGCAAGTGAAGCGTATAGAAACATACTTTAACAATAACTGTTCTTTCTTTTTTTGATAAAAACAGATGAACGCTTTGTTATCAAACAAATGATTTCCAGCTGGAACATTGCTGAAAAGGACGAGCTGCTGAAGTTTGCACCAAAGTACTTTGATTACATGGAGAAGACCCACGAGGCGCCCACGGTTTTGGCAAAGATCTTTGGCTTTTACTCGCTGAAGATTAAGAATGGCGAATCGGGTCAGGTTGTGAAGATGGATGTTCTGGTCATGGAGCATCTTTTTTACAAACAAAAGATTACCCGAGTAAGGAACAGAGGAACTCACTGCTGCCGGTAGACAGGACGTTTTGCAATGAAATATGCAAGGATGATGAGGTTTACAGAAATTTGACGTTTTATTTAACATTTCTTTCTAGACCTTTGATCTGAAAGGCATTCAGGATCGACACGCAGGAAGCAAATCGAATGCTGGCGGTGGTGGATCAACGACGCTTTGGGATGGAGACTTTATTGAGGGCCGATACAGGGCCCTTTTGCTTCTGCATTCACACTCGAAAAAGATTATCCGGGCGTCTCTACTGAACGATACAGAATTTTTGGCTGCAGCCAATATCATGGACTACTCGCTGCTGGTTGGCGTGGATGACGAACGCAAAGAACTTGTTGTTGGCATTGTCGGTCAGTGTTACGGCATAGAGATTGCAAGAAATGGTGCCATAGCAAGGGTAAAAGGAGCCTTAGATTCTCATCTTTGTGCTTTTGTTGCTGGCCTCGTGGGCACTAGATTTTATTGGAGCATACACATGGTACAAAAGAATCGAGTCCAAGGGTAAGACGACACTCCGGGGCGCGAAAGATAATGTCACGGTCCTCCCTCCACAGCAGTACAAGACACGGTTCAGAGAAGCGATGGAGCGATACTTCCTGTCTGTACCAGGTAAAATGTCGATTTCCGATGTCTCCATCTCACTTACACTATTCAAGAGCCTGAATTTACGGCGTTGATTACGCAATGCATTATTCAATAACCAACTATCTTTTGCTTATATATCGTGACACCTTTTCTAGATAAATGGTCAAAGACGGTCGTGGAGCAAGAGGAGGAAGCAAAGGAGGCCAACAGCAGTAATGGCACGGCTCCAATAACCATACATGAAGGATCAAATGAGAACCTCGGTGCGCCAGATTTGGAGCAGACTCTGAAGAACAAGACTTCTGGATATCTGGAAAAAATGTCTAAGGCTATTTTGCCTTCCAAACCGGTAGACTCTATGGCCCCCTCTCGTATCCTTTTGGCGTCAACTGAACAGGACTGCGACGACAAGAGAGTGGATGGGTCTGGAGAGACTGAAGCCCGTGTCCAGAAACTGCCACGAGTATTTCATCCACTTGACTAGAGAGATCTATGTTATTCTAGATGTATTTCTATTCACTCTTGCGTACTTGCATATGTCCCTAGCGAAGTAACAATGTTCATGGCAACGATTACGGCGCAGTTTGCACATATTTGGTTCTGATGGCAATAGTTTGCTCCGCAAGCATACAGTCGCCAGATTCGATTCCAGAATGTCCGGATGGTCAATCCCCTATCACCGCAGTGCGCCGACAAAGAACTCATCATTAGTTATCTAACATCGGAACACCTTTTGTTTTTTTGTTTTTAATGAGGAAAATGCAACTATATTTACAATGAATAAAGAGGTCCGTCTAAACTGCACTATCGTCTTGAAAGTGTAGACATTGAGAATAGCGGGGGAAGAGAGGGGAGGGCTACAAGTACAAAACGAACGCGAATCCACGGTGAAAGAAAAACGTGATCGGTATGAAGGGGAAGAAGAGAGACGCGACAATGATAAATCATATTGTGACGGAATGAGGTGATTATTAGATTATCGTATCGCGCCTTGAGTACCCATCATCGCCGATTTTTATGCGACCTCGACGACCTGCTGAGGTTGCTGTTCTTGTTGGCGCTGCTGGATCGCCTGCTGCGCTGCAAGCAGAGCCTGCTTCTTCTTTTGGGTTGCCTGGAACTCAGCCCTCATCTTAAAATAGTCGACATGGAGTCCGCACTCGGTCTTCTGTTTGCCCTCCCAACGGCCAGAACGCTCGTCATCTGGATTCGAGGCAGGCTTGGTCGAGTGCCAGTCGCCAATGGAGCGATAACCCTGGTCAAGAAGAGCATTAAATGGGACTTGGTAGGCGCGGAGATAAGTCCAGACCTGCTGGAAAGACCAAGTCGCTAAGGGATTCAGCTTAAGAAGACCGGTGCCTGGCTCTACCTCAAGAATATCAAGTTGAGAGCGGTCACCCTTTTGAGAACGACGGCGACCGGAGATCACAGCCTGGGCGCCCAACTCTTGATAGGCGCGGCGGCCGGGCTCAACCTTGACGAGGTAATCATAGGAGACTTCATCCATCTCCCAGAGCTGTTTACCATGCAGATGCTCGAAATCCTCGGCCGTCTCGCAGTCTTGGGGCTTGTAGACCTTGAGAGGGATGTTGTAGTGATCTTGGACACGCTGGGCCAAATCGAGGGTCTCTTGGAAGTGGTAGAGGGTATCGATGAAGATCAAGGGAACAGGGTGGCGACGAGTGTTGTAGCCAGACTTTTTGAAGCGGCTAAGGCTACCATCCTCATCATCGTCCTCCGAGGCCGAAGACGAGGCTGGCGTGGGGTGGACATTGGCGGCGGCCTGCTGATCGATATGGATGCGATTGATCATGTCGAGGATAACGAGGCCGGTAGGACCGAAGGCAGTGGTCTGGATAAGGCCAGGGAGGGATATCATGGCCCATTCGATGATCTTTTCTGGCGACAGTTTCTCGAGTTTGGCATTGATAAACTTGAGGTGGGCGGGGGTGAATGTTGCAGAAAGAGCGAATGTCTGCTTGCTATTGACTGTTGACTCTGGCATGTCGGAAGAGTATATATCTGTGATCGAGTGTGTGAGGAGTGTGAGGAGTGTGTGTGACGGAGGAGTGAGAATGAAAGAGTAGAGTCTGCAGGAGGGCGTGAGGAAGATCGCAGGAACGAGAGAATTGGATTGGAGAGATAAACTATGAAGGTGAGTTTGGAAGAGTAATGAAGGAAAAAAGAAAAGGAAGGAGAAAAGAAGAAGGAACGACGGAGTTCCGGCGATGTTATATAGATTGGATGCAAGGGGCAACCAGATGCGCAATGGCAGCCACGTACCCCGATCTATGTTCTTTGGCGATAACGAACAAAGAACAGCTCGTCAAGTTGAATTGAGTTGCGTTGACCATGACAAATACACTGAGATATCTTGGTTCATGCGCATTTCTAAGCGGCAGTCATCATAGCGTGCATCCTTTTCTTTTGTGGGGGCAACAGCTCTCTGCAAAACAGCACAATTGCATCCTTCCATGGCTTCCTTATCCATCCCACGATCTACCTAAGCGCAAAGTGTGAGAAGTGTAACGAAGTGGACACGAACCATCCAAGGAGTAACAGTGCCCTTTGTCTGCGTGGTTGAACATGCCACATAGTCTATCGCCATATTGCGTCTTTCTCCAACGCGATGGTATCATCATCTTTCTTTTCGCTGCCAGCGAATCAAATTGCGCGGAGCGTCGCCTACGAAACTAAAAGTTCTTTTTAATCTAGAGAGGCAGTCACAGTTCTGCGCGTGTTGCGAAGCACAGAAAAAAAGTTCGGGCGAATTAAAATTTAATTCCCAGTCCGGGGATCGAACCCGGGCCTTGTCGGTGAGAGCGACAAATCCTGACCACTGGACCAACTAGGAAATAGTTGCATATCACATTGAGATTTAATACTACATATTGCTAACTTTATGAATTGTTATTTCCTCTCAGAGATCCTTTATTTCCTACCAGCCTTTCCCTCTCCTGCTCCCAGTAGTGAGTCCGAGGAATGCAGGCGATCGTGCACGGGGGCGATTATGTCCAGGAAGCTACTGCACAATGGATTGATGAGCTACTGGAGGAATTACCATCCGATCTGGAAGAGCCACAGGCGCCAAATGGCTTGGACGAAGATGAGCAGCCCGCCGCTGTGCATCCAGCACCAGTTGACAATTTAGACAGGGCGGTATTACGTCTACCTGTAGGGAATACTGCGACTGCCGACGATGACAGCGTGCCCGACGAAGCTGCGAGTGAGGAGGAAAGGTCCGAAGGCGGAGGAGATAACAATGCAGAACAACCGATGGATCAACCACCACTGGAGGAAGACAATGGAGAGCAGAACAACGGTTTGCTGTCGTCTCAGGACATTCTCAACTTGGATCCGGAAACTGCGCTCTTCACACCGCGAGTCCAAGAGACGCTCAGCCAGCGTAGCGTAAGGAAGCAGGAATACATTCGACGTGCTATGGTAAAAATGACAGGCAATCGACTGCGTGATCAAGACGACTTGGACCGTGCTTTCGACAGAGAAGAGCACAGACTCGATCAACAATGGATTAAACAGAAGCGGGCACAACTGAAAGTAGTACAGAGGCACCTTCGGCAACAAATGCAGCAGGCAGAACAGCAAACACGGGAACAACAGCGACAATTGGAAGAGGAGCGGCGGCGGGCAGAACAGCAAGAGAGTGACCGACAGCGGCAGCTGGAAGAGGAGCGGCAGCAGGAGAAGCAACAGCAGGAGGAGCAACGACGCCTGCGGGACATCGAGAGACGGGCTCGATACAGAGAAGAACGACGAAGACGACGCCATTTATATCGTAGATATATGAATGTGGATGCAGAGGCGTGTATAGACCACTTGCATGAGGATGCGCACAAGGCGGTGGACAATATGACGACACCTGTTCGCCAACCATTGCCGGCAGTATCAGATGAAATTGAGCGAGATTTACTGGGATTGGCGCTCCAGGTACCAACAATCCAGCAAATTCGGACAGCTAGGAGACGTTTGCAAACACATCGAAGGCTTCACTTCTGCTCGGATGGGTCAGTGATTCACAACGGCACAGAGCAGGTCAGTGCAGCATTCGGAGTTGTCGTTTCTGTGGATGGTGGTCCCTACACAACGGCGTTCAGTGGACGGGTCGGGGGATACGCGTCGTCAACAATTGCAGAGATGTGTGGGCTCTTGGCAACAATTCTTATCAGCCCAAGGGAAGAGAACGTCGACATCTACATCGACAATCTCACAGTCGTCAACAATTTCAAGGAGTTGGTGCAGCAGCGGGATTCAGCAACAGCAAGGCAGCGTTTGAGATCTGCAGATGCACAGTGGTGGGCGATGGTGCATTATGCCTTCTTGCAACAAGGACAAGGTATATCTGTGCATTGGGTACGAGGACATGCTGGACACCGTGGCAACGAGGCTGCAGACACTGTTGCCAAGGCAGCACATGGGATCGATACAGGACTATGGAGGCTAGACGCAACGCAGCACCATGATTTGAAATGCCACGCACAGTTTGCAACACACAGTGCAGACCTGGACTTGAGGAGGATACTGAAGTTGCAGTCCGCGGTACGGCACCATTATCAGTGGACATTGCAGCATCGAACGAGGACCTACATCAAGGATTGGCGGTCGGTAGCATGGGCGCCCACGCTACGGATCTTACACGATAACAACCCACCAAAGCGCTTATACACCAGCCTGGAAGACTGTCGTTTACGTTCGCACAGGATCAAGAAGCTGCATGGAGATTTGCCGACATTGCAGGCGATGAAGAAACGACATCCAGATACCTACCAAACGGACATATGTCGTAGGTGTGAGAGGGAACCAGAGACGAACGATCATCTTTGGCGTTGTTCAGCTACCTTGTGCGACCAGCGACAAGAGTGGAGGGACGCGGTGGAGGAAGTGGAGTTGAATGGATATCGTGCATGGAGACAGGCAGTGCGAAAATGGGAACAGGAGAGAGAGGAGGCCGAACGGAAGGACAAGCCCTTCACTGCGACTTGTCCCAACTTCTCGGCAACAGGAACGAAGGCTATCTGGGAGTCAATGCAGTGGATTCAGGGGACGGCGGAAAGGCGAGGGACATATCGGGTTGCGGAAGAAGAGGAGCCGGAGAGTGAGGCAGATTGGGAGGTCAAGGACTTATACCGAGGTTTGGTGCCAACGGGACTCATTGAGACCTGGAAGCAGCTATTTACCACCACCAAGTGGATTGCGACGATCATGGTGACAAAGTTCGTGAGCAGGATCGAAGAGTTTGGCAGGACCAAGATATGGAACAAACGATGCGAGGACACTGTCGCCTGGGAAAAGTCAGTTGGAATCACCTTCATGAGCAAACGCGCCGGAGGACGCAACGGTGATCGGGGACACCAACGTAGTGTTGGTGATTTCTCTGATTTGAAAGGGAGACGGTTACTTGCAACGGAGATCCAGGAAGGTAGACGGACCGCGGATTATAGGGTGCTACAGCATTGCTTGGGGCGAGGGAAGTTGGACATAATGGAGGGGTTATTCGGTTTAAAAACAACTTTATTAACATTGGATCTGGATTAGGAGACGTGTATCGCGCAACAGGTCACGCAGGAGTTAGGTTAGGCTAGCTATGCGACATGGGTTATGAATTTGACGCCTCAAGCCAACATAGTTGGTAGGGGATGCGGCTCTGCCGTGCATGGAAGGCATCTATGGCTTCAAGGCCTTTGCGGACCATGCGTCTTGTGCTCATGGGGATTTATGTTAATAAAAAAAAAAAAAAAAAAAAAAAAAAAAAAAAAAAAAAAAAGTAGTGAGTCCGAGGAATCTTTCCTTCCTACCACGTTTGGGGGGCACATACATACACACACCGCACAATCCCTATCCACAAATCACTACCCCTACCAGTGCACCCAACCGTGCAACGCAATATGGCCATGACAGGTGGCATTGAGGCAGCTCTAAACCCTCACCAACGACCGACTGAGGTCGATAGCGGCATCATTGAGCATAAAAACAAAAAGCAACACGTAGACCTAGGTAATGGTGAGGGCAGCCATTCTATCATGGTCCCAGCCACATCTGGCAAGACACTTGTCCCGGACTC
>NW_026251852.1:0-47267 GCF_025024155.1 Gamsiella multidivaricata
TTCGCAAGATAGAGGGCTGGCCAGCCAACTCCCCAGATTTGAGCCCCATCGAGTATGTCTGGTCCCTCCTTGATACCGCCCTCAATCGACGACAAAGACAACCCCGGGACATTACAGCCCTGGTGAGAGCTCTAATGGAGGAATGGAGTGCTTTATCACAAGAATATATTGCAAGACTGGTCGGCACGATGTCCCAGAGACTGGAATTCGTGAAAAAGTACAGCGGCGGTAATGGCAGATATTAAACGAACCGCAACCCTTTCCTTCAGCATACGCCACCCTGATATTCACCAAGGATGTTTCCCTAGAGCTCCTCGATAGACATGAGGATTTCCATAGCGACTGCATAACTCTTTTGGTGTGTTGTATATAGGTAATTTGACAAAAGCATGGGCGAAAATTATGATTGCCCAATTATAATTGTTAGGTGGCTGTACATGCACAGCAACATATCGAAACTTTTCCTCCGCTATCGAAAACATTGGCTGTGCACAGCTAACAGCAACATGAGACGTTGCGACCGACCTATGAACCCAAGAACCACTTTTCATTGCCTTATAAGGTAGTCTATGCTATATTCAGCGTAGTCGAATAAGTATGAAGACTAAAGCCTACTATTCGACCAAGATGGGACTCTAACTGTCCCACCCAATCTGCCCAGGCTTCTATTCTGGAGATGATAGAGTTCCGAGGAGCCATGGATCCCTAAGGTATATCACATCCAAGCCGCATACATTAACAAAAAAAAAGAAAAAAAAGTTTATTACTGAAAAGATACACACAGGCAGAGTCCCATCGAAGGGCAGAATAACTTTGTACACAATTGCCAATAAACTAGAGCTTTTCTTTCTTAAACAGAACAAACCCCTTCACGACTGACAGACACCCACGCCGCACCTTTTCTTCCTTCTTCTTCTCCATGACCAAAGCACCCCAGAATCCACTCCAGATACCAGAGCTACGTGCCCAGGTTGCACGATTCCTTGCCGTGGAGGACACCGTTGCATGCGCGCAAGTTTGCAAGGCCTGGACAGACCACTTTGTGTATCCTATATGGCACGCCATCGACTTTGACGAGGAAATGGATCTCCACCATCTCGGTCAAGACGCTCTTCGAAAATATGGACAGTACATTCGCATCGTCAAGAACCTTACAGAAGAGTCCGACCTGAGCATCATCCTCTGGTCACAGGCGTCCCAGCTGGAGCATCTCACAGTGGTTGTGCAAGATACGGCACGCTTCTATGCAACGACATTATCCGCCGCAGCAGCACCACTCTCCTATCCCTGGATATCTCCTGTCTGGCTTCCCCAGGGTCGTATTTATCGCTCGAAGCATTCTATCAGCGTCCCGGAACTGCAACAGCCTCGAAATTGTCCTCACTCACCATCAGTAGGCTGAAGCTTACACGAGATGCATTTTCGGCGCTACTGCAACAATGTCCCCTCCTCAACACTTTGGAAATGAAAGATATAGTCATCCATTGTAGTTTCGAGTCCGACATGTTTCAGCATTGCGGTTTGAAGGAGCTCTACGCCTCGATCAACCAGGTCTTCACAATGGATCCCAGCTTTCCTGGCGCGCCTTCGCTCTTTATCCACTTTCCGAACCTCGAAGATTGGAACACAGAGTATCGGACACCAACACCCACCATCTCCATGGATGTCATCGCCAAAGACGTAGCTCGATACTGTCCGCTACTGAAAGGACTCCATACCGGAACCGGAGGCGACATTACGAAGGACCTTCTGCTACAAGTCTTCCGAAATCTGAGTACTATCGTCGTTTCCTATAAGATACTTTCCGCAGATATAGTCACGGCAATACTCTCTCATCATAATACGCTGGAACATCTAATGACATTCATCCCACATGATGGTTTTCTCGAATCCGACAATGTGCCAGCGCTAACGGATCAACTACAGCATTCTAGACGGGCCATCGATCTTTTACCGCAGCTCTGTACAAAGCTAAAGTTACTCTGTCTTTCGTTACATGAGATGCATATCGATGAGATTGAACAGGTGACTTGGGGTTGCAAGGGTCTGGAAGCATTGCATATCAGGATCCATGGACTGAACACCAAAGAGAAGATTGATCGGACTATCCAACTGTGGAGGGACGGAAGGGCCAAGAGCACCGCGTTGAAGGACGGCGCCGGAGCTCTTCAGTGCGACACATCCATCGAGGCGCGAGTGGCCCGACATCTTTTACGATTCGAAAAGCTGCGGAAAATTTGGCTTGGGCATAAGATCAGGACAATCAATGGGCCCCTATAGGGTCACCAGCATTAGAACAATAAAACATGTCTCTCTGTAACTTTAAGTTTTTGAAGAAAAGCGGGTGAAAGTGCATGCTAGACTGCGGTTGTGTCAATCATACAGACATATAGCATGGCTATCTTTGAACTTCTGGATCCAGCTATCGACAGAATGAGCAATTGCTGAATCGAATACATTTTTATTGCTGATATCAACCCTTTCAGAAGCATGGCATAGTATGAGCATGCAAAATGAGTGGTAAGGGCAAAGGAAGTTATGCGCAAGACTGTAAAAGTACAATATCATGGGTCACAGGCTAGTTAAACCTGGACCTGGATCGCATTCTGGACCTCGTTCTCAATAGCGAGGGGACCCGCAATATCACCAGCAATAGCGTTTAAAGCTGCGCATCTATTTGTTCCCGCAATGCTGTTGTCGACATTGCTACCGTCCTCGAGCTGTTCCCGACTGGTGCCTTGCCCTTGTCTGTTGGTTTCATCCTGATTCGCACGACTAGTCTCGTCTTGATTCTGGTTGCCTTCCGCAACACCAGCATTGTCAACTCCTTGTTTGTTCTTGTTATCGTCCTTGCCCTTGCCCTTGCCCTTTGCCGCGCTTGGGTCTCTGCCTTTTTCTCTGATCGTAAACGCCCTGTTTCGGCTCCTCGCCACCTTATTCTTGCAGCAGTCGACCCCGATCCACCCTCCATGCAGTTCCAGAGCGCGCTTCTGAAGCTCATAGGTACGGTACAATCGCATCGGGGTGCCTAAACGCTTGTAGGGATTCCGTCGTACATCGCAGTGAAGGTCTCTGAGATCCGTCTCGGTGAAAGAATAGTTGTAAAAGGCATCTGTTTTTGGCATCTTATGCATCCGAAACTCATACGCGCCAGCATCGTTCTCTCGGAGGGGCTCAGGATGCTTCTTGTAGTATTGGAGGCGACAGTCGCGGCACAGCGACCAAATGAGTCCATTATCATCGTCGTCGGCCATCGCGAGTGGGATGTCTGAAGGTCTCTCCCTGCCTGCCTTGTGTGAATAACATCTGTCGCAGATCCAGAATGAGTGCACACAGACGAGTGCCATATGAGATCGATACTTTTTCTTGGGTTCACCGAGGTTGGCAGCCTGACATATGGCCTTCCAGGCCGCAAACGAACGCGACCCATCAAGCCATGTTTCCGAGAGAACAGAAATCCTGGCGACTTGGGACAGCGGCAGAAGGGACAGGATCTTGTGCCAGACCTCTGTTGGAAGCAGAGAACATGGATCCGTTGGATTCACAGGATGAGGAGGCTGCACCAAAGTCGTGATGGCTTCCTTTTCTTCTGGTGAGTGCTGTCCAGGCTGATTTGTTTTAGGTGCGGCGGTAGATGCCCCATGCACCTTAGCTCGTTTACGAGGTCGTTTGGGTTTACCCTCGCACTCCGCCGCGTTAGCGTCCTCTGAGATGGCTGCTCGCTTTTTGGTTTTTAGCGTCTTGCCTCCCTTAGGCAAAATCGATCGCTCTGTTCGTGTCGCTGTAATTGCGTCGGTCCCAAGCTCATTCACTAATTCTGATTTCTTCTTGACTAGGCGCTGCTTCTTGCATGTGTTGACATCATTGCGCGGTCCGGGTTTGGTTACTGTCAGCCTGCGTGCTTTGTTCGCTTGCTTTGCATTGACAACTGTCTTCTTGGGCTTGGTTATAACCGGGGGAGGAGATTCATGAAGGGCTGCTTTGGCCGCTTTCTGAACAAGACGGGAGGATTTCCTGATGCCGGTGGACATGGTGTTGAACCTGTTGATGGGTGATGGAAATCGTTTTGAGGGTCACGCTTCAGAAGGTTTAAGGGTTTAAGGTTTAGGAGTGATGCTCTGTGCTCAAAAGTTCTCCATCAAGCGCGCTATTCTTATCCTATTGGACACCCAATGGCAGCGATGAACCGACCCCAGTATTACAGCCACTATTCGTACCGGGCCTTACACAGGAGCCAAAGTTTTTTTTTTTTTTTTTTTTTTCCAAGGGCTGCGGAAGACGCTGTCCATCACTAACGCGCATATGCGAAGGACTACAACCGGGTGGTTGCCAAGCTCCTGGACATCGTTGTCGTCTACTTGGAGGGCTCCTTGAAATCTTCGACGTGGCGATTGAGAGTACTAATCTGATAGAGGATTTCAAACAGGATATCAGGATTTCGACCCCTTCGTTTATTATTTGGGCTCCACTCTCGAGAACTTAGATCACTGCATCGCGATGGTCGGCAGCCTCGCAGCAAAACCTGGCAAGACAACAAGAGGCTTGATGGCATAGCTGACCAAATAGAGTCTCTTCACGAAAAATACGGCAACAAGTCCCAGTAACACAACAACATCTATATCACGAGGAATATGATCAACATCGGCCTTTGTGCGACAAATGCTGTTGTTGATGAGTAAATGTCGAAAATGTACAGCTACATGGCAATGAAGTTGAAACACTAAGCGGAATGCAATGACGGGGTTTCGAGGCCGATAAAGGGGGTCCACACAAAGCTCCATGAGAGAGTCCTTGCCTAGCTCCAGTACTTCTTAAAGCATACCAAAGATAACTTGAGGAGCTGAGGGCGTTCATCAATAGTGTCGACACCATGCTGTTGATCGATTGACTGAATTCCCTTGCTCCTCCACAGCTCCAATAATTGCGTGTCGTAACTGACCTTGAAATATACTGCAATCTCCGTACGGATAGGTAGTGCTTGATCGAGCTTCTTGGGGGCCTGAAGCACTTTGACATGGTGCAGGAAGGCATAGATATTACTGTCTCCATGCTTCGGGAGGTACCACACAGTTTTGTTAACGAGAAGCAGGAAACCGCGATTCAGAGTGCAATCGAAGTTCAACAACCATTGTATGAATGACAACTTTGTCAAGTCCTCAGTATCGGCATCAATCACCGTGCCGTGATGATTATCCGATGCAAAGACAATGGGTGCACTTTGCCAGACTAGATTGTGGCAAGGTTAGAAATATAGTTGGCACAAGCTTTTGTACATGTCTCTTACACCTATCAAAGATATTCGGATCCTGCTTGTCTTTACCACTTGCATTGCAGCAAAGTAGCACAGAGACACTTGTCAACTCCATGTTGCATGCCGCTTCAGCCATTGATGTTGTTCTCTAGGAATACTCTCGCTGGTATCGTTGTCAAGTGCATACCAGTCATTTCGCACGAATAGATGTCATCCAACTTGCTGTATCTGCGAAGTTTTTACCGCCATAATTCACATGCCCTGGCGGATTATCAGCCGGTCTGGGACCGACACGTGGGCCCTCGAGACACAAATTGTGCCGCCTCTTAGAACTCCTGAGCTACCCGGACGTGGGCTTGCACGGCGGAAGCGGTTCAGGCAACAGGCCAGAGAGCATTCAATGAGTCCCAAACGCCTGGGCCGCCAGTTTCTTGTTTGAGACCTGAGCGCAATGGAAGCGGAGATCCTCCGTTCACATCATCACGAGCTCCTCCAGGATTTTGAACTGAGACTCTACCAGACTATAGGGCTCCTCCGGTGAATGATCGGTGCAATTAAGATATGTGCCCCGTTGCGGCGTGTTTTTAAGGACGATTAAAACTGAGTGGTAGTCATGGTGGAGAGAAGGAAGGCGGCGAAGAGACTTATAGGAAAAAGGTGCTTCGCCCTGTTTGCAAATCTCGTTCTGAGGAAATCAGGTACGCTGGGAGAAAGTCAATGCTCGCAGTCCGAGTTGATAAATGTGCTTAAGGACGCAATTCCTAGAAATGACACTGGAATGCTGAATTACCGACATCGATTCAGCCATCTAATTTTGGTGTTACAGCAAATGCTAAGGAGGCCATTCCCAAGCGAAAACACGTCCTCACCAACACTGCCTGAATTTTTCTTTTGCAGCTGCGGCCGGATACGAAGTTGGTGTGTATGCGTGTGTGTTTGGGGGAGGGGGAGGGTAGTAGACAATTAAATTTACGTTTAACACATGCATAATAATTATACTTTATGGTGCCCCGTCTATCCTGTGAAAGTCCGCGCTCCACACGCAGATTTTCATATCCGAAGCCTTTGTAATAAACGTCGGTGCGTACGCATGAGCACATGAACGCGCTGTTACGAGCCCAGTGACTGCAGTTGTACGCATTGCTTGCAGCCGAAAGAAAAGGTTAGTTTTAGTTCTCTCACGCACCACAGTACGAAAAAAAACCCCCCTTCGTCGGTTGAGCCATTCTCACCCCACACTCCATATCTCGTGTCTTCGCTTGTGTTGCATGGATAACCAATGCGTCCTCAAATTTATTAACCTTGTTACCAGCTTCAGGCGCTCATTTATTTTTTGTACCTTTATTCCGAGTTGTAACACTATTATACCATATCCATTGTTTTGAGGTTAAGAAGTGAGTACTAACCATAATAAACCTCGGCTTGTATGGTGGAATAACCGGTGTCAAAAACCACAAAGTTGGTATCGTCGTATCCGAGGAATCGGTCAACGGACTTTGCCTCGCCCCAACCGCTGGACAAGCTATAAAAGCGCGAACTCCCCTTGTTCGTTTCTTCAACACCAATCTCTCTCATTTACTTCACCTCCTTTATAACGACGACAACAACACACAATGGCAAAAGGCGACATCCCCACACCTCCAGGAACCGGCTACACCGGCTGCCTGACGCCCGAGCAGAAAAAGACCCTCAAGGAAGTGTGGTCCATCATCTTCACGATTGCGGATTCTGGCGAAGCAGTCGTCTCCACGGACATGATGCGCGAGGTCGAGAAGGAGGCCAAGTCCGGCGCAGGCGCTCAATCGGCTACAGTCCAAGCGGCAGCTAAGGCGGGCTGGTTCTCGAGCAACAAGTCCGCCAAGGCCGAATCGGATGCCAAGACAGCAGGATATAGCGCCGGTATGGCCAAGGTCTCGCTGGCGGACTTGGGATTGAGCGTAGACAAGTTGAGACCGATTCTATGGGACAACGTTATGGGTGATCATCCCGGTAAGTGCTTTTCCATTCTTTCTTCTTGAGGGAACCAATGTTGCTCACTCTGGGATAATACAGTTGAGCTAACACTGTTTGGAATCTCTTGTTTCTGCAGATGCTTTGCTGCTGAGATTTGTACGTGCGCGCAAGTGGAACGTTATGAATGCGCTCAATATGCTGTTCAAGGCCTTCAAATGGAGACTGGACGAGGACATTCCTGCAGTCAAGTACTCGACCGATGTTCAGCTCAACGCCCAGTATCCCAAGTTCTTTGAGCAGCTTGAGATGGGTAAATTCTACATCCACGGTACCGATTTCGACAATCGCATCGTTGCGTAAGTTCAGCTTTCCATTACTCATTGTCTTTTACTCAATAGCATTATAATTCCCTTAACTAAGTATCCGATTCAACAAAAACAGGTACCTGAATGTCCGCCTTCACCATCCCGGTGATCAGCCCGCAAAGACCCTCGAGAAACTGACCATCTACGTGATGGAGTGTGGCCGTGTTCTGCTTGAGCGCCCCGTCGAGACCGTCTGTCTTGTCTTTGACCTCACTGGGTTTTCACTCTCCAATATGGATTTCGCCATGGTCAAGTATCTTGTCACGATCTTTGAGGCCTACTACCCAGAATCTTTGGGCCGCATCATCATCCACGGCGCTCCCTTCGTCTTCTGGGGTGTCTGGAAGATGATCCAGCCTTTGCTGGATCCCGTGGTTGCTTCCAAGGTCCGATTCACGCGTTCAGATCAGGATTTGCTCGAACACATCCCAGCAAATCATTTGCCAGACCGATATAAGGGTGGACTGGACCGCTATAGGTACTCGTACCCACATGCTCAGCCTGGAGAGAACAAGATCATGGAGGATACGGCGACGAAAGAGAAGCTTGTGACAGAGTGGAAGGAGACCTTCTGGAAGTTCGAGGCGCTGACGAGAGAATGGATCCAGGTCGGAACACCCGAGGCAACATCGAAAAGGTCAGAGGGGGAGATTGAGAAGGAGAGGGAGCAGGTGGCGAAGGACTTGAGGTTGGCATTCTTCAAGATGGACCCATACATCCGCGCGAGGAATATGTTCCACCGAACGACGCCGCCAGTTGCGAATGCGGATGGAAGTGTTCACTGGGTCTACAACAACTGAGTCTGATATTTTCTTTTTCCTTCTCCCCAGTCCTCTCTTTCTCTCTCTCTTTTCGGTGAATGTTCTTTGTATATTTCTGCTTCTTGCGAACTCACGAATAAAAATGAGCAATGGCTAAATGATTCGTTGGTGCAAAAGTCGGCTATTGACATATGATAGATCCATTTGTCCCCCTCGAGAAAGTCGTGGGGGGGGGGAGGGCGGGGGAAAGATATTTCAGCAGTGATTATTACTAGGCTACTTTCTCCACTTCACCGACTCCACATACACAAAACACAAAAGCAGGCACAAAAATGAAATAATTTCGGCTGCCGTTGGTCAACACATGTCCAGTAGAGTAGAACCTATCGACATGGCTGGTGCTCGGCTCCCAGAATTTTTGCGTGTGGGATCGTGCATGCGAAGCACGATGCAATGCACTGCAGTGCAATGAAGTGCAATGCCCCATGGAGTCCCTTTGTATCTGGCGCAAGAGTCATATGAACACTCGGCTGGAGCGGGATAATTGGTTTGAAACGTGTCGACCCAACATCTCGGCGCCACTTCAGTCACAACCCTTCCCCCTGGACCCACTCCTGACAGCAGGGATCATGATGGTTATCGTGATGGCGGTGGGCGGGGCAGGGCGGTGCGGGATGATAGACTAGGCGGATGTGGGGAGTGAGCATTTGAGGTGACCAATGGGAGAGAAGGGGGGGGGGGGGGTTGCACAAGTTGCACAAGCGAATTTCCCTTAGTGCAAGTGGAATTTCATTCAGTTGGATACGGCGTCTCTGTTTGCCCATGTGTGTGTGTGCGGTGTGTGGAGAGAAAGAGCCTGGCATAAGAAAATCTTGTCAGGGGCAGAAGGAGAGATAGCCAATCCCCAGTGGGGCAACGATAATGACGACTACAGCGGCCGTCTTAGTGCCGCCCGCCCCATCTCATCCTCTTTCTTCTCATCCCTCATCCGCTTTCTCATCCCACCTTCCTCATCATCTGCCTCGTCCTCTTTTGCTGTTGCCCTACATCTCTCCATCTCCTATTCTTCTTCCTCCACAATGGCAAAGACTGACCTCCCCACTCCTCCAGGCACCGGTCTCGTCGGCGCGCTGACTCCCGACCAGAAAGAGCTTCTCAAGCAGATGTGGGCCGAGATCTTCCAGATAGCCGACTCTGGCGAGGTCAATGTCCCTAATGACTTGCTTACTGCTCCGTCCTCAGCAAATGCTGAGACCGCTTCCGTCAAGTCCAAGACCGCGACTGCAAAGAAGAGCTGGTTCGGTACCTCTAAGGCTGCCCCTGCTGCCGCGGAGGAGACCCCTACCACCCGTATCAACCTTGCAGACATTGGTCTTTCGGTCGAACAGCTTCGCCCTGCTCTCTGGAACAATATCCTTGGAGATCATCCTGGTACGGTGCCTTTCCTCTTTGTCATTCCACCCTTTCCCTTTTGCGTTCAATTGCTTCGCATTCAGCTGTTTAGATGTGTTTATTAACTCACTGTCTACATATTCCTTTTAACTCTCGGTTAGATTCGCTTCTGCTTCGATTCTTGAGAGCACGCAAGTGGAATGTGACCAACGGCATGAACATGATCTTGAAGGCGTTCAAGTGGCGTCTTGAGGACGACATTGAGGAGGTCAAGTCCAAGAACGAGGACGAGCTCGATACTAAGTACCGCGGTTTCAAGCTGCAAATGGAGCTGGGCAAGTCCTATGTCCACGGCACCGACAAGACGGGACGCCCCGTCGTTTTCATTAACGTTAGACTGCACAAGCCCGCAGACCAGGACGCCAAGGCACTGGAAAAGTTCACCATCTACGTTATGGAGACTGGCCGCTTGCTGATCCAGCCCCCAGTTGAGACCGCGTGCCTGGTCTTTGACATGACTGGATTCGGACTCGCCAATATGGATTATGGGTAAGGAGCCGTTCATGTACCACAGCCGCAAAACAGCAATCAATCCTCCCCTTTTTTTAAATAACGCAGCATTGAACTAACATCCTTCATTTTTTTTCGCTTTTAGATTTGTCAAGTTCCTAGTGCAATGCTTTGAGGCATACTACCCAGAGTCGCTCGGAGTGCTTATCATTCACAAGGCACCATTGGTGTTCTGGGGTGTTTGGAAGATCATCGAGCCTTGGCTGGACCCCGTCGTCGCCTCAAAGATCCGTTTCACTCGTAGCGACAAGGAGCTGACCGAGCTTATTGATCCCGAGCATCTCCCTAACAAGTATGAAGGCGGCAAGGATCAGGTATGTTGAACATAGTGTTCATTTGTAATGATGCCTGTTCCATCTTTCGTGTTGCTTTGTCTTTTGAACAACTCCATTAATCATACTTTCTTTTGACTTGGATGAACAGTACACATATGAGTACATCCCTCCCGTCGCTGGTGAGAATGACCGCATGAAGGACACAGAAACGCGCGAGCGTCTGCTTGAGGAGTGGAAGGCCATCATGTGGAAGTTTGAGGCCCTGACACGCGAGTGGATCGCATGCAAAAAGACAGAGGGCGCTCGCTCGGAGGAGGTTATTGAGGCCGAGAGACTGGCGGTGAGCAAGGAATTGAGGGTCGCGTACTTCAAGCTCGACCCTTACATCCGTGCCAGAAACCTGTACCACCGTTCAGAGCACCCCGTTCTCCAGGGCGATGGTTCCGCGATCTGGACATACAAGAACTAGGCACACAGCTGTATGATGTTGTATATACACTTTTTGTTCGTTCATAGACAGCCGGTAGATAAATGTGATATTTCTTTGTATTCAGAATCACGGAATGTGCAAAGAATGCACTTGTTTGAACATTCACTGCCACGGATTCACTCAGTATCAAGAGCCTTGGATCTCTTGAGGGCCCAGTTAACATAGTAAAGTGGCGCCCAGGAGGAAAAATAAGTACATTTTGGCTTAAAAAACCTGAGCCTGAGCTTTCTGCATCGATGAATGATCTCAACTCCATCATATTGAAATGCGTTTTTAAAGTTTTTACAACCCCCAAATCTCCTGGCCCGCTGCGAAGGCAATGTTTTAGACCCCAGATGATATAGTAGACCGCCACCCTCATTCAAAATAAATGTCATTTTACTCAGAAATCTGGATCTTTTCGAATTGAATGGTGCGGTTGGTTGTGCTGAATGAGCAGATCGTGAATATTGATCTGTTCTACCTACTCCTTGAGGAATGAAGGGATGCTGATTGGGCATGTCCAGTTCGATTGGAATGATCACCATTCAGAGTGACCCTTAAAATTGCATTCACCATTCAGATCCACGTGACTTTCAACGGCCAGGCACACTTCCGTGATTTTTTTGCTCCGATGATCTCATTGTTGGCAACAGTTAGTCAATCAATCCCTCACTCCCCACTCTTTTTCATCAAATCTCTCTATTTTCATATACCATGTTCCGTGCTACACAATCCTTGAAGGTACAGGCCAGTCGGGGGGATCTATTCCGGAGCTGCAACAGGAACAGGAGCCATGCCGGGAAACTTGGTGCTGATCTACTTTTCGCGACGCTCAATTACGAGATCACCAACAACTGGGACACTCTGGAGCTGAAGTGAGCTCGACTTTGCGCATAGCAAGGCTACTAGAACCAACTCATACCTTAACATATTACCGGGACGACATATACATCCAGGAACTGCCATTAAGCGCGCGCCTCATATCGACTAAAAATGAACTGTGTCAGGAGTGGTACCTGATCAATGCCATTAACAAGTAAATCCTTTCTCGTGTTCAATTGCCTCGCAGACAAAGTCCTTGGTCGTCCTCGGCGCCAGCGTCGGACTCATGGCCAGCACTAGCGGTGCTGTTGCTTTCATGGAGGGCAAGGAGCGCAAGCAGAAGGTAAGCAGAGGCGTGGAATGTCCTTTACCCTTGAATCTCCAGTACCTTCTTGATCGACTCAATTGCTCAGGAACGATCTGTGTCTGTTGGAACATTCTTAATATACAATGCGGGCATTAACGTTCTTCTTCTTCTTTTACCTTTGTCAACTCAGCTCCCTATTTACGACGAGCCTGAGCCTGAGATGGTGGTTAAGGAGGAACCCACGCGCTTGGATGAGGTCCTTCGCGCAGCACGCAAGGAGACGGATCGTCAGATTTTAGGCATGAAGTACCATCTCCAGATGGCCACCAACAAGGTTGTCGATCTCGAGAAGGAGGCTGAGGGTAAGTGTTCTGGTTCTTGTCTCGACAGTTTAGCGGAATGCACTGCACCGGTAGATTCTCCATTACGAGCTATTGCGTCATGTCAATTTTAACATTCCTCATGTATTATTATTACTTTATCCTCTTCAATCTAGGCAACATCAAGTCGGTTCTGGTCAAGGAGGAGGAAGTCATGCCTGCTGCGATCTATGTCGTTGTTGCCGGCTTTGCTGGATCGATCTTTGCCAGACGCCGTATGTGTCTAGTCATACAAAACTGTGTACGCATTGCATCATGACAGGTACAAAGGAATTGATTTATTGAACATCCTGTATCTTCTTTGCGTTGCAATTGAATAGGCAATATTTTGCTCCGCTTCCTGTCCCCCGTCGCCTTCTCTGCCCTGGCCTTTGGATACTTCTTCCCCTCGTCGTCGAACCGTTTGATCGCACGCGCGAACCAGTCTGATCTTTCGAAATATATCCCTCAGGATCTTCAAAAGCAACTGCGCGAATTGACTGGACAGGTCAGCAGCACCGGTAACCAAGTTGTGGAGGAAGTGAAGCAGACTGCCAAGGACGCAAAGAAGACTGTGGAGAAGAATGAGGAGTCGGTGCAGGAAAGGGTGCAGGAGAAGATCCAGGAGACTGTTGCGGCAGCGAAGGACACTGCTGAGGATGTGAAGGAGAAGGTTGCGGAGCTGAAGAAGGCATTGATTGAGGAGACCGAGAAGGGCAAGAACAAGGTGGAGGAGCTTGTGGAGAAGTCGGACATGGAGGCTAGGCAGGCCAAGATCCGCGCGGAGGATTCGCTTAAGCGCGTCTAAAGTGGTGGTCCAGACCGCAGGAGCTAATAATGTCGAACCGTATCAATCTAGCACGCATTGCATGGGAATATAAATGGATATAAAATATGTAAATGAATATAAATAGTAAAAAAAAAAAAATTAGTCCAATGGGACCCTGAAACATGGCTCCTCCCACTCTTTCCCCGCTTGTTTTCAATGTGTGCAAACTCAATTTGAGGCAACCAATCAGCACGCGTCAAGAGCATGTTTTTTGCAGGGGCCAGTTGCAGTAGACTAGCCGGACAGCCGTGTGCTCAACGCCTTAAGGAAGAAAAGGAAAGAGGAGGAAAGGGACTTCACTGGATGTCGCCTTCATCCGCTGTAGACAACCCAACCGGGCGGCTGGACTATCAGCCGATATACCCTTCTTCTTTCTTTTTTTTTTTCCTTCTCCATTCGTGATCACTTTTACGCCATCCGCCTTTTCTCCATCCCCTCCATCCCTTCTAACACATCTTTCTTTTTTTTCTTTTTTTTTTTCTTTCTTTTTTTTTTTCATCTGTTTATTTTTGTATCCGCTCTGTCGGGTCAGAGGTCCTTTCGTGCGAGACCAGTGTCATGTCATGAATCCTATCCCTCGGAACCTCCGTCACCTCGAGGCCCTGTTTGACCACTACAACGTCGATGAAAAGGGCCGCTTCCTCGGAGAGTCCTCGTCCTTCTACCTCTGCTGCAGCCCCGTCCTGCCCATCCTACCCCCTACTTCTCCTAAAGTATCAGCGAACAGCCATGGAACATCGTTTGCAGCGCCTGGACACTCGACATCATCCTCGATCACAGGAACGGCTTCTTCATTGTCGATAGGACCCCAAGGCCAGGTCAATGCAACTGTCCCAGACCCTCTGCCATCATCTGCCAACGAGCCCACCCTCACTGCCGACCCCCTATCCTATACCGGGCGCATTGGACCCTCGGTTGCTTCCCTCACAGTCAACAACCAAATTCAGGACTCCTCTTCGCCATGTACACGTTTCCGTGGATCGGGACTTGGCCTAGGCGTCTCAGTCGTGGATGCAGTCGTCAGCCCATCTGTGGATACAGCTACAGGCAACACCCCGGCGTACCGCGATCCCGAGTTCCCGGTGGTGTCACAATCTGCAGCAGTCTTGTCTCAGTTCCCCTCACAGCAACTGGCCCGGGAACTGATCGTGCTTTATTTCTCCAAGGTCAATCGATTCATGCCAATTGTCCCGACTCTGTTCCTAGACGAGTATGACGCAGGGGTGCAGCAATCGCCGTTCCTGTTACTGTCAATCTTTGCGATCGCGTCCAAGTACTCTTCGGATCCAAGGTGCCGATCGGACCCAATGCGCGCTCAAACTGCTGGAGAGAACTACTGCAAGACAGCCTGTCGATTCGTGGACGAGTTTCTGGATTGTCCTCGACTCTCGACTGTTCAGGGGTTGTTTTTGCTGGGGAAACATCTAGTAGAATCCAGGGATCAGGGCGTGTTGACGAAGAGCTACATGTATTTTGGAATGGCGGTCCGGATGGCTGTGGACATGGGCCTGAACAGGAATTGTTCTGGATGGGGATTGAATCCGATACAGGTCGAATACAGGAATAGGACATGGTGGTATCTCTATGTATACGATCGGGTCCAGGGATCCAGCTACGGAAGACCTTACCTGATTCAGGACCAGGACTGTGGGGCTGAGAAACCGAAACCGGATCCATTGGCTCGTAACCCAGCACAGGATCAGGAGGATGTGGAGCATATGGTGAACTTGATCCATTTATCAGCATTGCTCGGTCGGGTGATGAACAACCTGTATCCAACAAACATCTCGGGCAGCAATTTCCACTGTAGTTCACGTAGTGTATATGGACATGCAGGTGGAAGAGCACTCGTTGCGGGAATGCTTTCGAATGAGCTGCCTACGTCTACGCCGGTATCCAGGAAGAGATCCAAGAGGTCTAGCCGCTCAAAGTCCAAATCGGGAGAACAGGAAGGCGGAGTAAGCGAGGCTGGGGGAGTAGGATCGGCATCCAACGGTCAATCGGGGCAAGACACTACCACCAACGCTGGCCGAACAGCAATGGGTGGCACCCAATCACACCAGGATATGTTGACGAGACAACATGTTGCAAACCAGAAACAGGATGTGCTGGTAGCGGAACTGGACAAGGATCTAACAGAATGGGTGCAGGCACTCCCACCACATCTTCAGTGGAATAATCTTCAGACCCATCCAAACGTCTACGGAGGTAATCAATTGACGGGCACAACGTGCCATTGAGGCTTGGAATCATAATCCACCATTGTTCACGCTCATTGACACCCGTTCCATCTTGCTGATACGACAGACATTATGCATGGAATCTACTATGTTGTTCTTATTCTTCTTCATCGACCGAGTGTGCGCGTTGGAGAACTGATGCCGACGACTCCCATGTCACGACAGAATAAGTGTCTCTCCGAATCAGAAGCTCCCATGACGACGGAAGGATGTCATTCGATGTCAGTGTGTTCGCAGGCTGCTCGCAGGATCACGAAGCTGGCAGAACGCTGTCAGAACCTGACACATCTGGAGCGCTTCGGAGCAGGGGCTTACATTCTGCTGCATGCAGCAAGGGTGCATCTAATGGTGGCCGCCATCCCAGCGCCAGCCCGAGAAACGGGAGTTGGGTCTGGCGGATGTGGTCCAAGTGCCAAGTTCATTGAGGCGATTCAGAGAAAAGAGCAGGCAGTAGATCAATTCCATAGGTCGTTGGGGTCGCTCCGCAAATTTTCGATCTATCACTGGACGGTCGATGGTATCAGTTCGAGTATCCGGTCCCTCGAAAGGACGCTCGCAGCCATTCTGCAGGAGCAGGAAATGGATCGGGAACAGGAGATGGAGCGGCAGCGACAGAAGTTGGCGGAATACGATGCAGAATTCTTTGATCATGGTAACAGTATGGCCAGCACGAATATGGATATGAGTGGCGCAAAGGAAAGCGGGGTCATTCTAGATGAGGGGACCGCCAGTGGAAACAAATCAGAGCAGGAGTCGTTGCACGAGCGGACCTATTATGAGTCAATGCGGTTCCTGGAAATGAGATTGTTGTACCAGGAGAGGCATCGTTATTCGAAGGACAACCATCTGGAGGAGCACCTTCAGCACCAGGATATTCAGCCGCTGCTGCATCCGGGCATGGGGCTTGTGCCGAGGAGAGGTTTGCTCGATGCTGCTTCCCCTGCTATGTCGTATCACAGTGTGATGCACAATAATATCTCGGACCTATTTGACAAGAATGGTGAGTGGGGATCAGGGATTTTCGATGAACTTGATATGTAATGAGTCTCTGACACGGTTGCACCGGAAATGGTTTTATAGGACCATCAGCAGCACGAACAGACGGGTCTACCGGTGCCTCCAACGTGCCTGGACTGGTCATCAGGACATACAAACCTAACACCACTGGAAAACCAAAACGGAGGGGCGCGTCTAATGCAGCTTCAGGATCCACCGGCTCGACTTTGAATCGAAGCAAAACGACAGCAAATCAGCCTAGAAGCTCGGACGGGATCTCCAGGTCCACCATCACAGCTCTAGATGACTCAATACCGCAGGACATTGTCGATGTCGCCGTTGAGACAGTCGCTTCCAGCTTAGACAGTTCCACGTACAACAGTGATGGAATAACATACAACACTGCGTCTGCACCAAATCTCAGCGCGTACGGTCCATTGAGTGCTATGGTAACACCAACTCCATCTATGGCGCATATCGGGAACCTTGGCAACGATACGTCTATGACTCCTTCTGGATCGCCTAGAGCCATACCCGTTACCTGGCCATCTACCGTATCCGGTCCACAAATTCAACAGCAGCAACAACAGCAGCGACATTCTCAACAGGACAACATTGGCTCTGGCATGGGACCTGTGGACTCGATTATGTCTCATACTGCGGCAGTTAAGCAGTCATCCGGAGTCGTTATATCTGGCAATGGCATGGCGGAACAGGGCGCGGAGAAAGGAGCTGGTATGCAGGGAGTAAGTCTGGGACAGAGACAGCTCATGTACATGAGTGAGCAGTTATTCCTTCAGCAGCATCAACAGCATCAACAGCAACAACTACAGTATCAACAGCAGCAACAGCAGCAACAGCATCAGAGCCTTCAGGTTCAGCTCCAGTCGCAGCCGCATCAGTACCAGCAGCAACAGCAACCGCAGGCGCAGGCGCAGGCGCAGACTTCGCGAGGATCGCAACAACATGAACAGATCCATGCACAGCGATCGATTCAATCAATGCAGCCCACTCGCTTGCAGCGTCCAGGTCCGATGGATGTTCAACAACAGCGACAGCCAATTCCTCAACAGTACGCTCAACAGCAACAGCAACAGCAACAATCCAGCAATGCGCGCAACAATGCGTATACCATTTCAGCACCAATGAGTCGCCAGGGTGAGGGCCGACAGGGTGATATAGACATGTTGGCTGTGCTTACGAACGAGAGGGGTCCAACGATGCATCAGCACTCTACCTTGGGGAATACGCAGTCCCCGTCGACGCAGCCTATGGAGCGACATTTACAGGAGCAGCAACAACAACAGCAACAGCAATCTCAGAATATACCCTTTGCACGTTCAGATTTGGGTTTGAGTACGGGTACAGGTACGGGCGCAAGTCTTCAGCTGCAGCTGAAAGAGCAACAACAGCAGGAGAAACAGCAGATGCAAAGGCAGTGGCAGCATAATCTGCTGACGCAGCAGCGACAGCGTCAAACACAGTTGCTCCAACAGCAATCACAGCAATCTCAAGCACAGCAACAGCAGCGGTTTCAGCGGGGACAGCAGGAAAATGTGATTGCACAGCATATAAATCAGTCGACATACCCGCAACAGCAACAACAGCAGCAGCGGCCGCAGAATGTCCAGCAGCAGGCGTTCATGACGATTCAGGATAATAGACAGATTATTCGTGTACAGGGTGGAAGCGGCGCTGGTGTTGCGCAAGAGACACCTCCTGGGCAATCGATGGTGCAATATGAGCAAATGCAGATGCAGCACGCATCTCAACAACAGCAACAGCAGCAGAAGTTACAACAGCATCAGGTTCTGGCTTACCATGGTTCTACGCACACTATGAACCTGAGATCCCCGAATGGATCGCAAATGTCAATGTCGTCTTCTCCTATGGCGTCGGCATCAGGGTCTTCGGTGTCGAATTTGGCGACACCTCCAACAACGTATTCGAGTGCGATTATGTCCGACATTGTGGGCGTGACCGGGACAGGATCTCGGGAACTAGGACTAGGACTAGGACTAGGAACAGGAACAGGACCAGGAAGAGGAAGAGGAGGAGGAGGACCGGTGATGCAATTGACAGGCGGAATGGGTACAGGTACGGGTAAGAGCGCGAGTATGGATACGACAGGGCTGAATGGTAGGTCGGATGCTGGTGGGAGTGATGCTGGAGGAAGTATGTATTGGGAGCAATTTAGATGATGATGGAAGGAAGGAGGCCTTCAGGAGCGCTAGAGTATTTCACTGTACTTTTATCGCAGACATTGTATCTGTATGACTATGTTAGTAACGGAAAAAAAAAAAGAATGAAAGGAAATATGGAGCTCATGAACAAAACGATTAACATGCGAGTGTTCATGGTGATACCCAGTCATGGGGGCATTAAGGCGCGTGTACGTGTTCATGTACGGATACGCGTTGTTGAGATGCGCACGGTTCGCCATCCAATTGATTCATGCTCTGAGTGTGGGGTATCGCGTGACAGCTGACTGGGTGCTCTTATGAACTGTCGAATGAGAGCAATTGTCATGGTCTTCGCCCAGTCGCGACTACTTTTTTTTTTTTTTTTTTCATCCTCCACTCATGTTCATATGTCATATGTCATTTCCAGTAATGAAGACAAGCTGGCCGTCAAAATGCCATGGCATGGGAATGCGCAGACAGACAGACAGACAGTAGCAGTGAGGTGTAAACACTGAGGGCCATTAGCAGACAGCCTACCGAAGAGTTGATAAAGAGTGTCTGTGCGTGTCGTGAGTGGGACGGGAGTGGTGTGCTCGAGATTATTTTTCCCACACAACTCGCAAGCTGGCTCCATTCGTCAATGAAATTCTTCTTCGCGCATACCCTCCCGTGCTTCTTTTTTTTTTTTTTTCCCTCACTCTTGACAGCCTTTGCTCATTCCAACCGCCCATTCCTCCATTTCTCCATTCCTCACCCCCCGACTCGACTCGACTGAACAGGTCCCTTTTTCGCGACAAAGCACACATACTACACACTATCATCATAACGGCTCACTTTTTTTTTCTCACCATTATGTCGACCGCCCCAGCTCCCTCGTTTCACCTCCATGCACTGGACCTGCCCGAGATCCTGGCCCACATCGGTAGCTTTCTCTCCCAACGCGACGCCCTCACATGCGTCCTCGTCTCCCGAGCCTGGCTCCACGCCTTCCAACCGGTGTTGTGGGGCCACATCGAGACCGCGAACGATATCTCACCCGAGGATATGGAACGACATTCACATTTCATCCGAACGTTATCGTTGGCAGATTTGAGAGGGTTGGAGAGGGTGTTGAAGAGGTGTGAGAGGTTGGAGACCTTGATTCTCTGGCCGGATGCATTTGAAGATGAGGAGGATGAGGAGGATGAGGATGAAGATGAGGAGGAGGAAGAAAGTGAGGGAGAAGGAGGGGTGGGAGGGGACGGGGAGGAAGGGGAGGAAGGGTACTGGCAAGGACAGGATAATGATCTAGCCCCGACTGGGGCAACACTGGGAGGGGAGAAGGGCCGGAGGGATAGTGGTGTGGGCGACGAAACTATGGGACTTGTGAAGGAACAGCATTATCAGGGGACGCTGTTGAGTAACACAGAAGCAATCGAGCAACAGCAACAGCAACAGCAACGGTCGAGGAGACAGAGAGAAGAATTCCAGCAAGGCAAGTTCTTGGAGGGAACCCACAGCCAATTGACGAATCTCTTGCTCCGGAACCGAAACCTGACGCGCATTGAGGTCTATGTCGAACGCAAGTCTCCCGGTGGATCCTTCTGGCGCGCCTTGGCCGCTGCGCCCACACTCTCGGGCACAGCGCGATGTCCCTGTCCACGCCTATCGTCCTTTCAATCCCTCGTGAATTTACAAGTCTACAAGCACATCAAACCTTTCCTTCAGATGTGTACGCGTCTGGAATCTCTGGACCTGGAACGGTGTTCGTTACGACAGCTCCCCGCAGAGTATTATACCTCGCTTCGGTTCCCTCGGATGGAGGAATTGAGGTTTGGGAGGATCCGGGATACGAGCTTGCAGAGCCAGGTGTTGCTGATGCGGCAGTGTCCAGAATTGAGGACTTTGGATTGGAGAGTGCCGAGGTTGGGGTTCCCGGTGGAGGAGCTTTGTGAGGCGATGAGGGACGGCTGTTGGCCGAGACTGCACAGTTTGGTGTTGCCAGAGTCGAGGTTGACGGATCAGGAATTGAGAAGGATCCTGTGGAGTACGACGAATGTCACTGAGAGTGCGAATGCTAGTATGGGTACGAAGGAGAATGGGCGACAGTATCATCATCTTTATCGACAACAACAGCAACAGCAGCAGCAGCAGCAGCAAGAGAGGGGTACGAATGGGTCGGTATTGGGTGGTTTGATGCGATTTGAAGCTCGAAGGAGTGATTTTGCAGGCGAAGCGTTTATGGCGTTGAAGGAGCGGGGACATTTCCGGACACTGCGGTTCTTGGATTTATATCAGTGTCCTGGGCTGGATAGTCAGATGACGATTGAAATTCTAAAGGAGTGTCCATTGTTAGAAAGCTTTGATGGGAACCAGCTCCTGGCTAGGGATATATTGCTATCGAGTGGGCAAAGGCGTCAGCGGTGGAACCGAGATGAACGGGACGAGGAGAGGGGGGACAAGGAAGATGGAGGATGGGTGTGTACGGGAATGAAGTATTTAGACCTGCATATTACTGGGTTCGCGAATGGGATGGAAGATGTGAGGACGCATTGGCAGGTGTTTGAACAGCTCGCGAAACTGGACAAGCTAGTTTATCTGTCCATTGGAGGGAAGTGCAGCGCCAACACCAGCATTAGCAATGATAATCCAAGGAATGCAACGGCAGAAAATGTGGGCGATGGCGCTGTAATGTCGTCCATGTCTTCGTCCTCGACACCCCCACCCTCAATATCATCCATAGGCCCTCAGACTACGGCTGTGGCTACAGGAGCCAGTGGTGGACTCGATATTCGGTTGCGGTCAGGATTAGGTCAGCTTTCGACACTGAAGCGATTACGGATGCTAAGGTTCACGGGGGTGGAGCAGCAGATGGAGGTCGAGGATGTAGAATGGATGCTCGAGAACCTGCCGGAGCTGAAGGTCGTCCAAGGAAGGCTACATACGGATCCGGCGAAGCAGCAGGTGTTGGAGAAGGTGTTGGAGCGAGGCAGGGTATCGGCCTGGAGCATGTATAATAACGTACAGCAGGCCCAGCAGAAGTAGTAAAAGCGTAGGCGGAGGTACTTATTGGTGCGGTGTTTTAAATCTATGGAAACTTTACACGTACTCCTGAATCTTAATAAATCAAGATAACTAGAAGCAAAGTGGAGCAGTTTCTTGGAAGAGACACCTCACGGAAAGCAGGTTAGAGAGATAGAGAGGGAGAGAGATAGAGAGAGAGAGAAATGACAATAAAGTGCAAGCCGAATACATAGTTGCATTTGTGAATGTGGGCAGGCATTGCATTTAAAGCAATTGGGGATCCTGTGGGATCGCTGACGAGGTATAATGACTCCCGTCAAAAACACAAACAAAAATATGCTCCTGATAAACTACTGGTCTAGCAGATGGTAATACAGGTATGTGTGTTAGAACTTAGAAGACTTGGTGGATGTATGCGTTAGTTGACGTGTTGTTTGAGTCGTCTACATAGTAACATGCATTTTGCCAGAAGAAAATAAAACCACACACGCATTTTCTCCGCCTGATGGATTTCCCCACCCCCCTTTCCCCTCCGAATTAGGGCTGTATGTCACCTGTGAAACACAATAGGGTGATGTATCCGTGCAGGCCTGTTGTGCTCATGTCTGCTAGTTTATGCGGCAGTGAAGAATGTGTCTTTGATTGTTTTGTTTTGTTTTTTGCTCGATTTATTCGGAACCACTCCTTTGCCTAAAGTATGAGTCTATTTAAGAGAAAGATCTGTTGATCTATCGTATCGTATGTCGCGTTTTTTTTTTTTTTTTTTTTTTTTCTATTTATTGCGGAACTAACACAGCAGATATCAAAGATGGGAGTATTATGAACGATATTCTAAGGTGGAGAGGACATAGAGAAATAAAAGTGAAGGAGGGCTGTATAAGAAGCGGATTTGCTGCTCCCTCCTATTTACACCGAGCTATGTCCAAGAGAAGATCGACAGCGTAAGGTTCATGCAGCATTAAAATAGAGTTAATGGAGGGACACTCTGCAACTCCGGAAAAAAAAGGAGGCAATCCTTGCAGCATGACGATTTAGTTTACTGTATTAAATAGCCCGCACATCCAGAAAAAAAAAAAAAAAAAAAAAAAAAACGCTGCCAGGCGTGGACTTCAGAGGTTTGAACTCAAATGGAGTCTGCATACAACCGAAGAGGGCGTGTTTGCGAAAGGATCCGCCATGGTTCGGTCCAACAGGGTCCTGGGATGATCCTTCTTCCTTCACTTGATCTGCTACCGATATGATTACGCACGAGTATGTCCAACTATCTCCTTTGTCTCTCCTTACTTTCCCCTTCTAGATCTGTATATTATCTATTTTTGATTGTAATGTGCTTGCTGATCAAGTCGGTATGCATAGGCATTGTTACTGTATGTTGTATGTTGTATGCTGTATGCTGTATGCTGTATGAGTAGCTTCCGTGGTACCTTGGACAATACCGCTTTTTGGAACAGGGCAAGCAATTGTCTTTGGATAAATCGAGGGTGAGGAAAATAACTCTGGAAGCCCACACGCATTTTTTGTAGCGCCGTCTGTATGCCGCATGGCCATGTACAGTGATTCTTTTCATTCACACAGCAATAGAGCTGCAACATAATGCATACTATGCATGCTATGCATCCTTTTTTAGTCTATCCTTTCTTCTCTCGTTATAATACTGTTATGCATGTTGTCTGTTGGAAGAACATTCGTGATCTGGACCACATAACAACTTTTATAATCAATATTTTCTCCATCATCCCAAACAGGTGAACACTGGTTCCGTGGATCGCGTACTGGGATGACTTCGCCCTTCCCTGCTTTGTATTGGTCGCCACCAGGTTTCAGTTCAGTACCTGGCTGCTGCTGCTACTGCTGTTTGATCTGCTCATCCCATCCAATTCAGCCCATCCCCCTCTTTTTAGCCCCCTTCAGACACTTTCCCTCTACTTTTATTTTCTCCTTTTTTTTTTTTTTTAACTGCAATTAATTTTACTCTTTCGACTCTCTTCCTCTCTTCTCTCGCTTCCTTCTTTCTTCTCGCTCGACTAATTCTCACTCAGTGCCCTAAATCTATCTCTTCCTTCCTCTCCTTCACACACATACACACACATACACACACACACACACACCTACTCCATTCTCGCTTTCTCCTCGGATCCCTTTCCAAAGGACGAGATATAGCCATGTCCACTCACAGCTCACCCAGTCACATCGACCCTCATGCCCTCGACTCCCTCCTCCAAAGCACCCTCGAACTCCATCATCACCGAACCCAATGGGAGAACACTATTAACGATACCACGTCTAGTAATGCCTATGCTAATGATATTAATCAACACATCCGACCTCCCCTGGGACATCCAGCAGCAGCATCTTCTGAGTCTAATCCACATCCAGCATTCAAACTCGGGCCCAGTGCCTTGCAATTAGACAACCTTGATCGGCTGCCTTCACGACCACAAAGATCTCCCTGTTACTCCATGCCAAGAACGCGCCAATCCACCATGGAACTGAATCTCAGCAACAACCTCTGCGTCTCCTCCACATCTTCCTCATCGGCGTCTGGCAGTCTCCATGGAACAGAAACACCTTTGACCTGCTCCACAATAGCTTCGCCCACGCGATCTAATGCACCTGACTATACCTCTTCTGCACCTCTTCGGTACGTCTCCGATTCACCCCCGCCATCATCCTCCGCCCCGCTTCATGGATCGTCTCACTCTCGATACTCCACACCCCCTCGCTCGAATTCGACTTCGCCTACCAGCACAACCGCTCCAACCAGTCCACTCAAAAAGGCCTTTTCATCACCCCGGAATCACCAGTATGACCCTTCCGTCGAAACGAACACCTTCTCTTCTTTTTACAGCCGTCCTGGTCTAGGCTCAAAGGACCAGCACGGACTGCAGCGGGAACAATTTCAGAATGAGCAAATAATTCTCGGTCAGTCGCACCGACCGCCGCGCACGGAGCCAACTTGGCCGCCCAGAAGTAGCTCACAACTCAGAAACAGTCCTTCACGCTCGCTTTCCTGCCTAATCTCCCAGACTGAGACACACAGCTCATCCCCAGGCTCACCTCGATCGCCTACACAACTGAATCGCCCGTATAAACTCTACCATCAAATTAGTCAGCCCCTGTATCCTTCGCGTATTATGCCCTCCCCGGCAAGAACTGCGAGCAGCGATCTCAGCACTGCTTTCGATACTCCTCATGCTCCCATGGAGCACAATAATTTGCTCAAAAACCGGCTCCTCGGGAGCAAGCATCTTCCCAGTAGTCACTCAAATGGACCAATCGTACCGAAAATAGACACCAACTCCGTGATCACAATCCATGTACGTTACGTGCCCAAGGACCTCTGGGTCCAGGTCGACCTTCCTCGGGATATCCCCGTGCACAGGGCACGCGACCTGATTCTGGCAAAGTGCAAATTGACCTCGTTGCCGCCCCAGGCTCCATCGTCCCCCACGACAATGTCAGGGCCGGCTTTGGCTGAGTCCAGGATGGGTAGCGATAGTACCCTTGCGCTCAACATAGACAAAGCGTCACTAAATACGGAACGCGGCAGGCATGGACCATCGCCGCAGGAGTATCTCACAGCCGGGAGCTCAGTATCGGATGGAATGAGCACTCGGACACTGCACACGAACGGTAGCTCAACACCTCCGCGAAGCCGTCAGTCAAGTCTCTGCAGCTATGAGGACGAGAGCCTGAACGACCAGGATAGCATTAACGATGAGGATGCAGAGCTCCAGGCGGAAGAACTGATAGCGGACGACATGTTTCCTCAGTCTCCGCCTTCGTGTACCTCTTTTAGGAATACTGGGTTTTCGGACTCGTTGCTTCAGGGACTTCAAGGGGCCGGCACTATTTCTCCGGGACTAAGGCAGGAGAGTTTGAAGATTCATTCGTCTAAAGCCCAGCACCTGTCGCACCTTCGCAGCAGTAGCAGTAGCAGCGCCTACAGCAGCAAGACCAGCGAGGAACACGCGGTGTTGAGCCAGCAGCAGTTACAACGGCTGATTTCGTACTCTTTGCTACACAAGAATGATGGAAATATGTCTGGGAGCGACAGAGGTAGCAGGGACGGATCCTCGACGAGTCGGTTCAGCGGAACTACTGTGTGGAGTCAGTACAGGAGCCGACAGAGCAGCACAAGTGCACGACATATGGCGCGCGAGGTCCTGGATCATGGCGGCGTGCTCGCAGACTGTTTGGGTGAAGAGGCTGCGCCCAAGACGGAGACAAGGAAGTCAGAGTGCTCGGCCTGGAAGGCCTGCTTTGGGCTTTTTTGGTTGGAAGCCGTAAGTGTTTTTTTTTAACTATTATTACGATCACTCTCTATTGTGGAGGGTGGAAGGCTGAGGACCAAGGAATGGCTCAATTTTTTTTGTCCGCGCTAACATGGCAAGTTTCTAAAAAAAATTGATGCGGTTATCGCTCGATAGGGCCACTGGCTGGACGACTCTAGGCTTACTAGTTCATATCATTTGCAGCCCCACTGTCTCCTGGAGCTGCAACTGCGCAATAACTACATCCAACTGCCGCCTCCAGGTACCACTCTGAGTTATTACGACCATTATGCAGAGGGTGTCCTGTACAAGATGTCGAAAAAGAACCGGCCAGTGAGTAGGTTGACCAGCAACGGGATGAAAGACTGCACAGGCATCTGGAAGGAACGATGGGTCGTTCTTCAGGGCACCAACCTGTTGATATACCACAAGTGCAAGGTATGTGGACATATCTCTTTTTTCTTTTCTTTTTTTCATGAGGGCTCTTGTTCGCTGCAAAAAAAAAAAAAAAAAAAAAAAACTTAGTGGTTATCTATTTGCTGATGATAGGACACGGTAAAAAAATCGATCGAGCTACATGCGCCCTTGACGGTGGACACCATCGTCATTCCACAGAACTCTCAGAACAGCTTCAGGTTATCGTCCTCGATCGTGCCCATGTCATCGACCATGATCACCTTGACCATTTCCCCGGACCCGAATGTGCCCAAAGTGTCCTTCCGGGCCACTAGTGAAAGTGTAAGGACCAAAAATCTCTAGTTGTCTCCTGTAGAACATATCAGTGAATCGAAGATACTTTATTTTTTTTTTTTTCTTTGTATTTACGTGCGTTACTTTTGCTGCGGGCAAAACATTTTATTTTATTTTTTTCGTGTGTGTGTATATAGGAACTGAATAACTGGGTCAGGATCTTCAACTCTCTGAACTGCACGCAGTCGCAGGGTTTACCTCCACCATTCGATCCGGCAGCATTGGTATCACTTATAGCCCCGCCGATCTTCCTACCACCTCCACTGCCTCCACTTCCGTTGATGCCCCCTCCAACAGATGTGGACACCGCAGCCATGTTGACCAAGAAGCGAAGTCGTCACAACTCCTATACTTCAACGAACACGGGGGCCACAGGAAGGTTCGGTCTTTGGGGAGAGCGGAAGCGAAGTCATACGGTCCAGGATGTCGCGACTCTGCCAGCCATTGACCCTGTTCTGATATGGAACGTGGCGGCGGCCCTGTCCAATTTTCATCAGAATACGGATGGGGACGGCGATAATAACGGTGTGTGGAGCAATAGCATGAGCCGCAGTGGAAGTATTCGCCGCGATGGGCAGGTCGTGCCTAAGAAGAGTCTGACGAGGAAATTGAGTCAAGAGTGGGCAGTTGTGGACTCTGTCTTGGGTGACAGGGATCTGCATCAGCTGCAGCACAGTCCTTTATCGAGACAAGCTTCTTTGACGAGGCATAATGGGTATAACAATCGTATCCAGCAAGAGGAGCGCAGGATGAGGTCGGCTACAGAACCGGGACTGATATTTTGGAATGGGGGATCGAACTCGCAGCGTGGGTCTAGGCAGCTGCTTCGGGAGCATATCGAGCGGTCTAGGGGTAAAGGATTGGGAAAGCCCTTGTGTTGTGCTCGCAAAAAAATTTGTCCATGCGGAGTTGGTTTTTCTGACCGAAAACAACGATTTCTTTTGAATGTCCCGTGGAATTCAATAGCTTCCACACCAGACCCGTTATCGAATATCACCAGGATCACCGAAGACGAGCCTCGAAAGGAGAGCAAAACAGAATCTCCACAAGATTTTGCTTCTCGAGCGCTTCTGAGGGCTTCATGTGCAGGATCATCGTGTCCGCCGACATATTCGGGATATATCTGGCTCTACATCTCCAACAGCACTGCTGCTGGCTCTGTAAAAGGTGACGATCAGGAGGACATAAGTGTGTCTGGATGCAGCAAACCCAAGTCGATGTCGTCGTCGGCAACGATGACTTTTTCCTCGGGAAAGAAAGCGGCAAATATTCCGATCAAGAAAGCGTCAGGGCGCTATGTGAAATGTTTTATGACAATTAATGAACGGGGACAGCTCCACTGGGTAGAGGTTAGGGAGGAACTGCAGCGACAGCAGGGTATTGAGACGCAGGATGAAGATGAGGATCAAGTTGTAAACCCTTGCTATGGTCTCCAGCTGAAGCCGTCAGGAACAGTATTGCATGCAGGAAAATACGCTTCAGCAGGAGTTGATGAGGGAGTGAAATGTTCAGGAAAAAGCCAGGAAATAGCAGAGAGGCCAGCTCTTATGGAGAGGGAGAAAGCGCCGGTGGTGCAAGTGTCCATGGCCCACAAGTTGCGTCTTCATTTCTTCTGTATCAAAATCTCGCTGTCTTCGCTGGCTGAGGTCATGATCGAGTTGATGACCGAGACAACCGAGTCCAGCTCTTCGATATTGTCGTCTTCGTCTTCGGGTGTCACTGTTCCGGACAGACCGTCTTCTACTCTTCCTTCGCTGACCAAGAAATCGCCCTTGCGGATGCTTAACCGGTTCTCAGCTCCGTTGACGCGCAAGACTTCGACGTCGTCTTCGAATTCCCCGCTGGCGCCAATGCGGAGTGTGTCATTGACGAAATCGAGGACGAGGACGATGACGATGACTGAAAGTCAGGGGTCATTGAAGAAAAACAACGAGGCGATGTGGCCGTCGATGCATCCCCTATGCCATGAGCGACAGCAGCTGCAGCAACAGCTGCAGTTTCATCCAGGGGTATTGTTGGCGCAAAAGGAATGGAATGGAGCTTCGAAGACGCAGTCGGTGCCACCGTCGGCTAAGAAGTCAGCAATAGCAATGGGAACGAGAGGACATGAAGTGACCGATGTAGGTGGCGAAGAGTCATCAGAGAAGGTTGTGCGGAGTGTTTTGAAAAAGACGCAGAGCCTTTTTGTGGAGAACAGAAGCAGGACGCATTCTGCACCGCCTGGGACAATGTTTTCGCCAATGTCGGATGCTACAAGTATGGCGGCTGTAGGAGATATTGGTAGCGAAGGGAAGGCGAGGGATGTGGATAGAGTAGTGGGGAGGATGAGGAGGAGGATGATGGGGACATTGTACTTGCCAGAGGAGGAGGAGGATAAGAAGGAGGATGATGATAACACCAAAGAGACGGAGAAGGAAAGAGAGACGGTCGAAGCCGCATCGAATGTGGTGGTATTGGCCAATGATCTGCAGAAGGCCATGAAGAGACGTACTATGAATGCGCCTGTGGATTTGTCGCTGTGGAAGGAGGAGGATCCAGAGGACTTGGAGCGAGGAGATGATAGGAAGCAGAGGAATAAGATGTCATTGCAGGAGATTACGGCCAAGAAGCGAGCGTCTTCGCAGCAACTGAGGGATCTGGCGAATGTGGCAGCGGCGCGGTCGAAGCTCGTTGGGGAGTTGGGTACCCTGGAAGAAGGACAACAGCAGGGAGTTCCTGAGCAGAACAGAGTCTCACCCGGAAGCGAGAACACAGCAGGATGCAAAGTAGAGGTTCAGGGTCAGAGTCGAGTTACGGAGGTTGCGGCGACGTTGAAGGTGCTAATGGGATGTCCATTCTTGGAGCAGAGTGAAGAAAAGGATGCGGAGGGGCGGGAGTATGTCAGTTTGAAGGGATACACGGAAACAGAGGATGAGTGGAAAATGCTCCAGAGTGCATTGGAGCTGTTCCTTGGTAATTTCACGTACTTTGATGCATACCACGCTGGATCCTGACCAAAATCTAGCTGTCCTTGAAGTTTTGAGAGGAGTAGCTAACCTTTTTTTTTTTTCTTGGTTGTTATTAGAGGGCCCGATTAAGGACCAGAAATCAGCATTTCCACCAAAGGACACATTGATTCCTTCGTACCACGCGCCGCGATTACCAGAGGTGCGATTATCAGAAAAGGCGCAGAATTTTCTTAAGGCGCGGGATTGTGCAGCAGAAGTAGCGGTGGCGACGGCGGATACAGCGCATATGAGTCCCCAGATAAATAACTCGGGGTTGAACCGGACGAATACGACCACGGGTTTGAGGCGAACCAATACGAGCACGGGTACGCGTACGAGTATGAGCGTCGGGAGCCGTGGACAAACCGGGGGACAGGGTGCGAGTGTGATGAGTAGGCACAGGAGCTTGACGAGCTCAGGGTCCGTGAGCTTAAGTTGGCATTCCGCGCCGATTGCGGCACGACCGTGGATGGCTGTTTGATATTATCACCAGTAATAAAGATGCTCTGAGAGCAATCTAGAAAGCAATGTGGAGAAAAGTGCGATACCGGCAAACATGCCTTGAACAATAGTATGGCAAATCAAAGGGAATTGAAAATGCCAGCCTTCCAATAAAGGATCTCTGTCATACGGCCACACATCTTTAAACTAAAGCTATATTGTAGATACAAACGCATTATCTGTCATGAGCAGCCAAAACCATGGCCCATGGTCGCAACACAGCAAATAATCAAAGGACTGTTGCCCGCCTTCTTCCTCTCCCTCGAACAGCTCGACCGTTGTTCTTGGTCTGAAAGCTGCTCTGATATTCTAGCCCACACACGAAGTGCGTTTCCGCAATTGGTTCCTTTGTCCGATCTTTTGTGCCGGAACAGAGAGAAAAGGAAAAGACAAAAAGAACAATGGAAAGAAAGAACAGTGAAAAAATAACAAACAAAAAGAAAAACGAGGCGCATAAGAAAGAGCATCTAGGCGTTTTCATGTTTGTGAAAGTGTAGATCCTAATCTTCGCTTCCCTGCAAGTGATATGGAGGCCAAAAAGAGCGGCATGCAACACTCCTATGCTCTGATCTGGTGAGGCTGCGCTGCAGGGCTCACTTTGAGGTCTACAGTTATCCTCCCTCGGGTAGGTCCAATCCAGCACAATGGAGTATGCATGCAGTATGCTCAGATGACGCGATGTGTGGGATGTTGCTTACTCGTTTGCAAGGCTACTCTACCCGCTTGGACTGGAAGATCCTTATTGCCATCATTTCAGCTTGCATCCCTTCATTGGTTCCAATCTTAGATGCAGGGGGAAAGAGGCCCGAACAAACAGCAGCTCGCCATTTGCGATCCTCCTATGGCCCTGGAAAAAAAAACCTGCAGAGGAAAATGCTTAAACAGAATACGCGTCACCGGAAGACAGAAAGGATCAGGCCAGCTGACTCTATTCCCATTTATGCACCAGACATGAGCACACGGCGTACATGAGTGCAGGGTTTGACGCTCTGACATGTGCTGGCTGCATCCCCTATCACCTCGTAACCACATGCTGGCACTGCTTAGGCCCAACCCACAGATAAATGACCCTCGAAGTGTCCCCATGTGTTCGGCTGAGGGTTCTCCGCGCGATTGTGATTAGCACTCTCACGTTGCCTTTACCAAGCCGCTTAGTGAGAGAGGGAATAAGAGCGTGGGATACCTGCAGGGTTTGACACCGACTTCAGACACAGCCACCCCAGCGTGCACGTGCCCCAAATCTTTGTTGACCACACAGCTCTTTTTTCTTTCTCTTCTCTTTCTTTCTCTTTTCTTCTCTTTTCTTCTCCACTCCTCACTCCTCACTCCTTCCGCTCTCCCTTCTGCACCCTTCACTCTCTTCTGCACCCCTTCACTCCCTTCTGCATTCTTCTCTCTCTTCTGCACTCTTCACTGTCTTGCGCGCAGCGGACAAGACCACCACGGTAAGTAGACCAGCGCGGTAAGCAAACAGAGCTACAAAGCTCCTCCTCTTTTCCTTCCCTGCCAGCTGGCAGCACATTCAAAGCCACAGCCACAGCCACAGCCACTCTTGCTACCACTGTACCCGCTGCACCCACTTCTGCTGCCACTGCACCTCCTGACACACACTCCACCTTTGCTTCTCGTCCACTGACCACTTGGCCTTGCTCGGTCATACCCTACCCTGCCCTTCCTCTCCTTCCTCTCCTTCCTCTCCTTCCTCTCCTTCCTTTTGTTCCTTGACAGAGCAGCACTTCTCTCGTCTCTACTCCCACAATGGACCCTCACAAGGTAGGCAAGACGCGTCCACTCTACCTTCCCTTGCACACAACCCACTCCCCGCTCACTTGTTGAGCTTTGTCATTAAGGCGGGGGACCCCAGAGCACCTTTATTCCACCCCTTTTCACGTTTATACGTGGGTGTGCTTTATAAATGCATAGAGTATGGCAGCTAGTATCAGTGCCATTTCGTGTGTGTCGGTTTGAAGAAGATTTGCTGCAGCACAACGGCAGCCAGGCGCAGTGCGACGGGTCCTACCACTGAACTACATGTGGATTCCTCACGCTGTGGAGGATGAAGCATTAGGCATGTCGCACATCATTTAATGTGTGCGGGGTGAGGGTAGGGCCTTAGAGCCACGATCCAACAATGACCCCCCGAGTGCTCCATTTAGTGACACAACGACACACGCCCACTCTGGTAATGCACTACCCCTTGTTGCTTCATGTACAGCATGCAAGCGCACCACTCCTTCTGCTCATGAGCATAGTGTGCTGGGGTCCTCTTTTGAGCCCATACGGCGCAGCACACTGGGTAGATGGCAAACGCAATACCGTTTGGGATATTTCACAGCGAGCAGCATCCTATATTTGCACAATTTCCTACACTGTTGTTCTTCTTTCCGTTTCCACATCATGTTCTTGTGTGCTCCTTGAGCGCCAAGATGGAGATACGGATGTTTGAAACCGGATGGGTAGCTCGCTGTCCTTTTCTATGTAGTTTGTTTTTCTTGTTTCTCTCTGTTCTGCTGGTTCTCAGTTCCCCAAGGCAAAACAAGAGGGATGGGTTGTGGAAGTTGGCATGTCTTCACAAGCTGTGTGATGTTGACAAGTTGCGTCTGCAGAGCTAACAAATTCTTTCCTCTTTTGCATGTTCTCTCTCTTTATGGTTGCAAACACAACACCGCGAGCACGATGCGCACCGAACCGCGTCGGATGAAAGTATGACGACACCAAAATGGAGTTGGGATGGCACTGGGATGGCACTGGAACGGCACTGGAACGGCACTGGAACGGCAGCGGGACGCGCTCAGGGCGATCGAGCAGGGTGATCGAGCAGAGTAGGGCGAATGAACAATACAGTCGAGTAAGGACGACCTTGAATGCAATAAACAATCATATCACACATAATATCACACATAACAAGTGTACAGATACCAGCAGTGCTAACGAAAGTGATGTGGAGCTTGTTGCTTTGGACGCCTCGCCATGTTGTTTCTTTCGTCTTTGTCTTTGTTTTTGTCTTCGTCGTTGTCTTCGTCTTCGTCTTTGTTCTCGTCTTTGTTTTCGTCTTTGTTTTCATCTTTGTTTTCGTTTCCTTTCTCTTTTTTTTCTTTTATTTTCATATCGCGAAAGCAGCTGCTACGAGCAGCATCTCATGGTCCTGCAGTCTAGCATGGCCTAGCATGGGAATGCTCCTCCGCTCTTTTCATCACAGCTTTCCCTAGAACACAGATATCGCTCTGAAAAAGTCTTCTACTTCTCTCTTCACCCTAGACTCGCATGCCATGGCTTGCTTCAGCCATCAGCTGCTATACTCGCACTTATCCAATATATGTGTAGTATCACAGTGCCCTCAGTTTTTCTCATCAAGGTTGACGCGCCTTTGCCAATTTGACGCATCAACGTGCGCCCTGTGCATTGTCAAGCGCAATTTTTCATTCATTTATAGCATCCGCGCACTCCCTTCTTGATGAATGAACAGGCAAAAGACTGAGTGAATGTCAGCCGATGCCTACTTCGGAGAGTGCAGCGCCGACGATCCAAACACGAAGGCTCTAGCGTAGAACAATGTGGTGTACCAGGAGGAGGACGGAAACATGGGAGCGATGGCCTTTGGTCCGGACTTCCAGGACTTCACTAACACAGAGAAAGGTGAGGCAGCACGAAATCATCGTCCTCTTAGTTCTGTGAACAGATGAAAACATTACTATTATCCCCCCTGTAATCGAAAGACCTCGCTTTCAAGGGCGACTAGGCCACTCCATGAAAAAAAAAAAAAAAAAAAAAAACCCCCTGCTTGCGCACGCTTTTAAGGGTCCCATAGTAGTCTACATGGGCCTATGAGGATCTTTCTCTTGATGTGGTTTGGGACGATACTTTTTGCACAGTGGATAGATCGAAAGAAGCCATAGCTTCTTTTTTTTCACTTCGATAGTTTTACTCTCTGGATGCACCAGCGATGGATAATCAGCCACAGGGTTCTGATTGTGGTGCCGAGGTCAGTTTCTGTCCTCGTCTGGAGCGGTATACTCATTCTATGCAGGAGTTGGATATCGGTGGTGGTGTGAAGAAGACGAAATGAGCTTGGACGATCCTACAGAATCTCATCATCAAGACCCTGTAGCCTTGATATCAAAAGAGAAAAGAAAAAAACATCCAGTCGTGGAAGGAAGAAAGGACTGGAGTTCGAAAAACTTGTCCGGAGATCTGGGTTTGGGCGCCAATTCCGAGGTGATATAGTAGCTACGCCGGTACTTTCTTCTTTTTCTGTATCGAAACCAAATTCAAATACTGTGATATATCGCTAGAACCCCCCCTCCCCCCCAAAAAAAAAAAAAAAAAAAAAAAAAAAATTGCGAAATGTATCAGTTCGAAAACGGGTCGCCGAAATCAAGGCCGACATATTTTTTGCTATGAGTGCGTGGGCGTACTTGGCTCCGATTCTCCTTCGTATCCAAAGAAGGATAGCTGTTATTGTTTGTCATATGCCTATCACATTGATAGTAATTTCATCCGCAAACAAGAGATCCGTTGACCGTAGGTCGCGATCAAACAGACCGCATGTTTAAGTTGGCATCGCTAGTGCTCGGCATGTTTATTATAATATATAAAGGAAATGTCTGCATATGTAATATGTAATATGTAATAGATGTCGGTCTTTCCATTTCGAACTGGTTTGTTCGCCTGTCTTGTCCATCCGATAGATCTTTTAACATGAATTGTTTACAATCATCGTAATGCGAGGATATTCTGGGCGGTGAAATGCCATCCTGCCATTTGCATCTAGACGACCGCTCCAGTCGCAGGGGCAACTGTATTCGCCACATCCATGTTCTCTGCAACGTTTTCAGCGGCCATCTCAACTCCCGTCATTGCTGGATGCGTAGCTGTCGTAGTAGCGTTGGCTGGACTGACATAACCACGGGCCTGCTGTTCTTGGTACCGCTTAGAGGGCTTCTGAGGCAAAATGTGACCTGTGCCGCGGTTGGGCGAGAATGGTAGCCAAGTAATCTGAGGGCGATAACAGGCGGTCTTGATGTTATTCTTGTTATTTAGCCAGTCGGGTACGTAGTTCAGGAGGACCTTGCGGAGGAACCTCTCAGTCAAAGACTATTTGTGAACCATAATGAGGTATGAGAGAGGTGTCAGCATGTGCGGAAACAAAATGTGGTCCTGAAAGCGGCAGAGAATACACAGCCGTCTGGTTACCTGGCCAGCAAGGATTTTGCCCATAGCTTTACTGATCTCGACCTGCATCTTTGCGTGCTCGAAGCGCTGGTCGTAATAGTCCTGGAACGCTGCGGTAATACTCTCCGTGCTGGTGTCAGGCATGTCATACAAGGTGTTGGCAAGGATCACGGCGTCCTGCATAGCGTTGATGGCGCCTATGAGAAGAAAACGAAGTGAGAAGTTAGGTTTGAATGTTGAGTGTCGTTGCGAGTGTGCGGATTAAAGTATAAGTGGTGATGAGTGTGAGCAGTACCTTGTCCAGCAGCGGGGATCATCTAATGGGGAAAAAGAGAGAAATGGGAGATATGAGAATTGGTTTCAAATTAGAGTGTGTCCGCGACAAATGGCATTTGTGGATCAAGCTGGGCTTACCTTGTGAGCGGCTGCGGCGAACAGGAGGTATTTGAAAAGGATGGTTTAGAAATGCAAGTGGTTAGCATTGACAAAAAATAACACTTTCTTCGCATCCTGCTCCTGAACGGTTCTTACCATCACCAATCAGGACGGTGCGTCCGTGGAACCAGGTCTCGAACAGCTTCTCCTCCAAAAAGACCTTCGACCGACGCTCCTTGGGCGTGGCATCGATCATCTCACCCATGGTTCCGCCATAAGGATTCAAGCATTCGCGGAACTCCTTGACCATCGCATCGGTGGACTCGGGACCCCACTCAGAGTTCCTGAATCGTTGCTCAGCCGCTTCATCTGCGTTCTTGAACTGAATCAACAGGATCCAGCAGATCTGGTTATCAGTGACACTGGAAACTCCCCACTAGCATATTAACAGATAAGGTCGCGTCAGTTGAAACGTCATTAGATCTTTGATCACTATAGCAGGCTGCACGATAAGCACTAGTAAAGATATTCTTACGCTGATTCGGTCCTTTCCCAAGATGGCAGTGAAATGCGTGAACTCGTCCTTGAGTTGCGTGAACCGCTCGGGGTCTAAGGGATCTGTGACACCGACCATGCAGTTGTATCCGAGCTCCAAGTTCTCCTGGTCGGATTTGGGCAGAAGGCCCTTATTGAGCAACTGCTTATATAGCGACTGACGGACAGAGCTGTAGGCGCCGTCGGCACCGACGAGGATGTCGCCTGCGTAGGTCGAGTTATCGGAGCAGTGGATGAGAACCTTGTCGTCCTTCTCCTCAGTCCTGAGAATGCGTTTACCGAATGTGATCTTGTTGGCGGGAATCTGGCGCAACAGAAGGTCGTGCAGGCGTGGGCGCGCAAAGACGATCTTGTCGTAACCGCAGCTGGAATTTGAAAAACAAAAGTGGTGTTGTTAGGGCTCTTTTCACTCCTGTAGTCTCATTCGGATATAGATGCCTGTTTCCAGCTGTGAGCTATCCTTACACTGCCTTCTGCTCCTTCCAACGAACATGACCGATGATATCCAGGTTGCTTTCGTAGATGGTGGCGTTGTTGAACCAACGCGAGAACGTGAGCAGCTCGTCGAACAGGCCAAGTTGCTCAAAGACAGGCAAGATGTTGACGGAGAGAGACATGGCGGCACCTAAAAAAATCAAGGTTTCGCTGGTAAATGTTGGTAAATTGGTACGAAGCAAACCCATACTGATTATGAAGGGGATTCTTACCAAGCGACTTGATCTCGCTTGCGCGCTCAAAGATGTGGTAAGGGACATTGCTGCGCTCGAGCAGGATGCCAAGCATCAGACCACCAAGACCGCCTCCGGCGATCATGACCACGGGCTTGGGGTTTTCGAGGGGCAGTGTGGAAGAAGACATCTCGGGGAGTTTTTTCTGCAGGGGAGTCGTTTGAAACTGGAGAGGGGATAAATATGAAAGCGAGAGGCAGAGAGGCAGAGAGGCAGATGGGGAGATGGAGGATGGGATGAGGAGGAAGATGAGGAGGAAGAGGAGGATGAGGATGAGGATGAGGATGGGGGAGGAGGAGGAGAATGAGAGAGAGTGTGGGTGTGAGAGTGTGAGAGCTAGAAGGAATGCCTCTCCAGCTGCCCTCGCCCTCCCCCCTCCCGTTTGGTCCAGCCGGGACACACGTTTTGGACACAGAGACACAGAGGAAGGGCCTGTAATGCTGTGCGACCATCGATTTGTTCTTCATAAAACATACCCAAACTACATACTGGGGCTGCATACGATGTTTTCGGAAGGCCCGGGCTCTGCTCCTGGTCCGCCACCCACTCCTGCTGCTGTTGCTGCTGCTGCTGCTGCTCATCGAAGCTGCTTCCGCTCTTCCAGGGCCGCTCTCTGCGTGGCCAAGCAGCCAAAGCAGACCGCTTGTTTGCAGCCGCATGGATGTACCCATGCAATTGTACCATCGCACAAGGGTAGTCTCCGATAGACTGTATCCTGTACACATTTCGAAAATGAAAAGGAAATGTACGCATGCATGCATGCACTTCTCGAGAGCACTTTTTTTTTTTGGTTTAGTTAATCAGTCAACAAGCTTTTCGACCTCCCCCCCCCCCCCCCCCCACCTTGCTAGCTTACCTGGAATCTCTTTCACCCGATCGATATCCAGAAACAGGCTCTAGTCAACTATTTCGTGTTCAGCTATGGCAACCTGTTTTTAAATTGAATTCCCGGAATCGCGTCCCTCGCGCGCTTCATTCGAGTCCTCCTGTAGGGAGAGACGAATGAACGAGCAAGGAGCCGTGAGTACAAAAAAAAAAAAAAAAAAAAACCAAACCTCAACCTCTTTCGACTTTTTATATCCAAACCAGACTTCTTTACAGCGTTTTGAAATTCAAGAGATGTAAGATGTCGGGCAGCTCGTGCCTCGAACAAGGCATCGCCCTGGATAAGTGCCTCAGTGAGTCCGGATGATATTCTGTCCATGGTCTTTCTATCTACCTATAGCTGCGTTGTGTGGACGAGCTTTTATCGGCAAGGATAGCCTCCAGTCAAGGGTAGTATCGATCGACCTCTTCGACAATGGTCTCCATAGAAACAGGGGTGGATATCGATGGCGAGTTCCAAACCATGTCGTTTATTGAGGTTTTAGAGGTGAACAAGAATAAGGACACCATGACCCTGCATGGTGCACTTTAATTACGAGAATGCATGACGGTCTCCAAGCATATAGTTTACTCCCACGAACGGTACGAAAATGGTTATCATTTATTGGACTGCAAAAAAAAAAAAAAAGAGGGTGCGGTTCATCTACAATCTCCTGATCTTGTGCCCAAGCCAGACCTCCTTCAGGCTATCGAACTGCAAAAGGTGTCGGGCTACTCGTTCTTCAATGGAGCCATGCTTCAGTGTGGCCTCTTTCTTTCTTGATGATGGCCTCCTGCTCTCAGCTCTTTTGTCCATCCAGAAATCGGTCGTGCGATCGATGGTTTCTTTGGTATCCAGGCCACGGATCCTAATCTGGAGTATCTCCAAGTCCTTGCACGGCCATTGGGCCTTCTCGATCTCGTTGATATCCATCCCCTCTAAAGGGAAGCTGATGGTTCGTAGTCGAGTGCAGCACCGCAGTAACTCTTGAATATAGCAGTTGTATCCCTGGAGACGATCGTACGTCCGCCCGACATTAGCTACATCGTAAGAGAAATTATGCGGAAGAATGGTGCCAACAGACTCCAGTGTACTTCGATGACTTCGCACAGCCATAATCTCATCTAGTGAGAAGGAATAAAAGTCGATTCGGATTTCGGCCAGTCCGTAAAAGGCTCGAGTAAGCAGATTTGTTGTTACTTTCTCGTCTGTTTCAGTATGGATAGCCCTCAGTAAAGGGCAATGCCAACCAATGTTATCCCTGATGACATCCATTGGGACGACGACCGCTGGGATTCGGTCCAATATTTTCCATGTCCTGAGGCGCGGGAAATGAACAACGAGTGGCGGTGTGTTGGGTATGGTGGGATCCATTTCGAATATTTGTGCGATCGTAGCGACAAGGCTGTGTAGCCTCGGATGCCGAAACGCTTCCGTAACGATGTCGCCTTTAATGGGTACCTCTCGCATATCCAATGTGTCCAAGAGAGGGCACATCTTTAACAACACCGTGAATTCACCGCGAGTCATTTGAAACCGTTCGATCCTGAGAAAAGACAGCTTTGAAATCGCTGTGGTACCAGTAGAGAGTGCATCGACCCGCAAAAACGGCTTTGGCTCTTGCATGCAAGCAAAGTGCAAGGAAACGAGGTTGGTGCTGTTTCGTCGAACAATGTCGTAAAAGCGCGCATGCAAGTCGAGCGACGCTAATATGCACATGTCGAGGTGCACCAACTTGGATGCCTGAGACCAGGACATGATATCGGCGTCCATTTGGTCCTTCAAGTTCACAACGACGCGAATATGGTGTCCGTACTTTTCGATAACACCTTGACCAAGATGGTGCAGCACCCTGAAATGGGTGTCTAAATCAATGGTGTGCTATATGAGATAGGTAAAATCGGCTGCCCAGTCCTTGCACACTTGCACGCAGGCGACTGCGTCGTTGACAGGAACAAATCGAGCGATCCGCACACGCAGCTCCGGTATATGAAGTGGGTGCCTGGTTACGTTGGCCATAGGGAAAGGCTAGGAGTCAGGCAGATGAGTGGGCGAGAAGGAGAATAAGATGAAAGGCTGTAAAACGAAAATGTTGAAAGGAAATAGGAGATGGGTAAGGCCAGTCTCTACCATTGGAATAAAAAGCTTTCTCCATGATGAGTCTGATAACAAGAGTTCTCTCGTTTGACCAGAGAACGATCAGGCGCAGCTGTGTCTTCAGGCTATTGATGGCACTGATATGATGCCAATGCTTTGCGGCAACTCCATGACCGAGCCTCGTGCAGCCCTGTGTGAAGATGGGAGTCGATGGAGTGCCATACGGGATATGCGAAGGCAGCCGTCCGGTTCCGTAAACCTGTAGGCATTTAACGATATCCTTTACGATAACCAATCGTGCAATCTGAGCACGCAGTTCTGGTATCTGGAGCGGGGTATCGAGCATTGGAAATGGTCATAAAAGACGAGAGTTGTCTGCCATTTCAGGTCGGGGAGGCGCGTTTCTAGAAAAAAATATATATTTATTATTACAGAAACAGAGGAATCCCTTGCAGTCTTAGCCTTCCCTCGTGGATATGCCGGCAACCAACTCGCGGTTCTGGAGCAACGAACAGTCGTTCAGAGGGAACCAACCACTCGGTCTTCAAGAACCTCTCCCCCCTTTCTCTCTTCCTGCGGCAACACTGGTATAGCTCCACGCTCCTCTGCCAGAGGAAGCCAGGCGATCTGCAGACGATACTATGTCCTCTTCAGCCTGCTGTTCACAGTGGCCCGGCCTGGGAACCCAGTTCAAGATCATGTACCGGAAGAGCCGCTCTCTCCATGTCTACAGTTCCAGATAGAGAGGACGATGGGTCACCAAGCTGTCTAGCGCTGGCCATACCACTCTTGCCAATTTCATATACCCGGCTAGTTCTCTCTTGCCTGACCGCAGGTCTTTCCTCAGGATGTTGTTGTTCGGCCATGACTATACTGCCTGGGGTTGGGTCATGGTGGGGAGTGGGATGTAAGGAGATGCAGAATGCGGAAATGCGAGAGCTGAATGAGAAGAATGATCCCCATTGAAGTCGCTCAGATGGAGCGTAGAAAAAACATGGGCCTTCCCCCTCACCTCAACCCCTGACCACAATTCGCCTGCAGCACAGCAGTTTTGATCGAACCTCCGCACAGCGTTATTTTCTGTTTGTTCTGCTCTCAGCAAGTCTCGTTGTTGCCATTGACACCGCTGAGTCTTTGTTTGTTTTTTTTTTTTTTTTTCATCATCAAAGAACGAGCATCGATGTGCTCGATGCGTGTATGCCAGCTTTTTTCCCCCACCATCTGATCGTCCCAGCTAAGCTACGACGATGCTCCAGAGTCAGGATATTTTGCTCGAACAGATAGATCGCACACACGGTATTCTTCATTACGAAATAAATATGGTCTATGAGCATTTTTACATTCCGGGAATTCTGTCTCTAATAGTCTATGCTACGAAGTGTTCTCTATTCTGCGTTAATGACCAGAGAGTCCTGGAGTCAATCTATCCCTTGGCCGCATTCACAATGCAGATGCCTGTTCTGCCAACGGTTCCCTCTTTCCTTGCTGGGGAAGTACGGACACTGTTCCTCGGTTCTCAGCCAGGGGCAGCCATGCAATTTGTGGACGGTAGTCAAGTCCCAGGAGCGATTGCTGGTTCTGAAGGAAGCTGGGAATCCAATTGAGGATGATATAGCGGAAGAATCGCTCTGACCATGTCTAAATCCAACACCAACCGGAAAAAAGGAAAAACACCCCCTCCCTTGTCAATCACCTGTCTTTTTTTCAGACATCTCTCTCAGTCAATGCACACCATGTTTTTTTTTTTTGTCAGGAAGAGATTTTTTTACCTGACCAGACAGAATCTTGGACATCTCCTTGCTTGCCTTGTACTGGTTGCTGACTCGGTCGAAACGCTGCTCACGATAATCCTTGAAAGCGGCCGTAAGACTTTCCGGGGTCTTATCGTTCATGTTGTAGATGCAGTTGGCGAGCACCACAGCATCCTGCATTGCGCTCACAGCACCTGTTCGGATAAAAGATACAAGTTACAATTGTCGTATGAATAAATCAGATCTCTGTCATTCGATAAATGGATGGTCGCCAGATAAGAACATCGAGGTAGAAACTGACCTTGTCCAGCACCTGGCAACATCTAAAAGTATCAAGATTTACATAGAGATGAGGTGTTTTAGCTCAATGGTATTATCAAAAGTATCTGCGTGCAATAAGAGTGAAGGTCATTACCTTGTGGCAGGCTGCATCAGTGCAAAGAAAAGCAACAAGATTCTGCGTTAGTGTCTATTAGCGACCATTATACTAAAGTTGGCCCTGTGTACCCTCACCTACCATCTCCAAGAAGTACGGTACGCGAATGATACCAGGTCTGGAAGAGCTTCTCCTCCAAAAAGACTTTTGAAATCAAATCCTTAGGTGTCGCGTGTATGAACTCGCCCATGGTACCTCCCCAAGGCGACGGCACATCCTGAAACTCCTTGATCATCGTCTCGATCGATTCTGGTCCCCACTCTGAATTGCGAAAGCGTTGAACCTTGGCTTCCTGTTCCGAGAGCTGGATGTTGAGACCCCAGCAGACCTGGTTGTCTGCGACGTTGCAAACACCCCACTAATGTATGGACAATAATGTAATCAAAGTCAGGATGTATAAGTAAGTTGTGTGCATCCTCGGATGGTCAACTGTACATAGACTGTATCTGGAATAACCCTACACTGCGGTTGTCCTTGCCAAGGGCGCACGAAAAGTGACAAAATGGGTCCTTGAGTTGTGGATACTTTTTCAAGTCCTGCGAGTCTGCCACGCCGACCATGCTCACGAACCCAATCGCCATATCCTCCCCATCCACGGCAGGTAGGAGATCCTTGGCCTTCATCTGTTGGAACATGTTTTGGCGCACATTACTGTAGGCACCGTCGCATCCGACTAGGATGTCGCCCTCATACGACGTGTTGTCTGAGCAGTAGATGTGCATCTTGCCCTCCTTTTCCTCTGTTCTGAGGACCTTCTTCCGGAGAGTGATCTTTTCGGAAGGGACCTGCTTCAGCAACAGTTCATATAGTCTCGGCCGTGCAAAGATCACCTGGCTGTATCCGACACTAAAAACGAGATAGAAAGTGTGTATTTAGTCAAACATGAGTTCTATTGCCTATCAACTCGTGGAATGAAGCTATCGCCGATTCCAACACTTACATGGGCACGGTATCATTCGCGTCGAGAGATCCTAGAAACTTCCCATCTGCGTTGTACATATCCGCGCTGTTGCAAGGGATGGACATATTTTTGATATCCTCGTACAGCCCAAGCTGTTCGAATACCGGTAAAATGGTCGCACCCATTGTCATTGCCGAGCCTGTACGATGATCATGGTATCCCAGGATATGTTAAAAAAAGGAAAGTGTGGTACATGTATAGCATAAAGTGAATTTGAAAGTGTGAATAGCACCTACCGAGAGAGCGAAACGCGTTGGCTCGCTCAAAGACATGGTATGGTATGTTACAGCGTTCAAGCAGAGTTGCCAGCATCAGACCACCGAGCCCTGCGCCAATGATCAGGACTGTGGGGGCTCCTTCTCTTGAGTTCTGCTGGCTTTTGTTCATCCCGCTGAAAAATTCAAAAAAAAAAAATTGAGTGCGTTCTGTGAGTGGATTAAAAGAGGAAAGGAATGAGCGAAGATACGATGGGCATGGAAGCGAGGGGCGAATGAGAAAGGTGAATCCCATCGCTTTCGCTCGGGAAAGGCGCTTGCCTGTATCCGCATCCATTGGGCAAGGGTGACCCCGACCAGTCTTTCGCCTTGAAGTCGCACAGCATAAGTATGTCTAGATTAGATATGTCGAACCTTACTCATTGAACTGTAGCACAAGCACAGCATCAATCTCCGTTACTTGCACACAAAGACAAACTGATTTCCCAGGTCGTACCTGTTTGATCTCCAATCGGCGTCCTCCTTCCCTCCTGCGGAAATTCAGACACCGTTCTTCAGTTCTCAACCAGAGGCAACCATGCAGTTTGTGGACGGTAATCAAGATCCTTTAGGAGCTGCTACCTATGAATGAAACGTGGGATTCAGTTGAGGCTGATATAGCGAATAATTCACTCGGATCATGTCTAACATCCATCCTAAAAAAAAAGGTCATTTACGCTTCCTATTTCCAAACTATTTGCCTGGCACGATAGTATCTTTGACGTCTCCTTGCTTGCCTTGTGCGCGATGCTGACTCGGTTGAATCGCAGTTTACGGCACTCTTTGAAAGCACCAGTAATGCTTTCAAGGGATGTGTCCTCCAATATATTGACGCGTTTGGCAAGGACAAAGGAAGAATATAATCTCACCCCCCCGTAAGATTTTATTCTCACCCCCCGTAAGATTATCCCCCGTTTTGTCATCTCACAGGGGTGTAAGCGGGTTATTCTTACACCCCGGTAAGAATAATTCGAGCTTGGATGGTCGCGACATCTCACTGGTGCTCTTGATACGTTTGGCTCCTGGACGCCCCTTCGGCTTCACCACAAGTGGGTCTTTAGTGACACTAAGACCTGCTTCGTTGTCAGACGCGTCCTGTAGCTCTATGAGTCTCGTCTCCGTTTCAGCGAGATTGAGAGGTTGTTGAGCGTTTGCATCGCATTGCTGGACCGGCTGTCCCCATGATGGCCAGCTCTCTCACGATCCCTGTAACATCTGTGTGCCACTTTATCCTCAGTCGCTCTTCCTTTCTTGGCTGTGGTGTCGAGGATCCTGTAGAGAACAAGGTGTGCACAATCCTCGTACAAGCGCTGGCGGGGTGATCCTCGGTCCTGGTGGAGGCGATGTAATGCGGGTAGGCGACTAGAAGCTTTGAACCAATTTTCGTCTCGAAACCTTCAAGATCCTGCCACTGCTCCTTGAACCAGCGCCTAAGAACGAGGCTGATCAAATACTTGCACCTGCTGTCCCCTTGCATCACGCAAAAGAAGTGCCTGCACACAATCTCCGTGTTTTGCAGCAAGAGGCGGGTGCAAAAATATGAATGGCCAACCATAACCACAACAAACTCCTGTTGACTGCGACGGATCTTGTTGTGGATGGAATAAACCACAATGATTCCGGCTGAGTCCAGTCTTGAGAGTAGTGATGCCAGAGAAGACTCGCGGAGGGCTTTCCCAGTTCGGTCGACCTATGCAAATGGATTCTGTGGTGTAGTAAATGACAATCATTCGGTTGGCCTCGCAAAGTTGATATTGGATCACGGGAAAGAGCACTGCCCCAGAATAAAAGAATAAACGGTCTGGTTCCTGGACCAGAGTCTTCTTTCCTAAAATCATTTGTATCACACGTTGCATTCGTCCAGATTGTCCGGATAACACCACAGCAACGACAGGTACTGACTACCACCGTCAGTAACCCACGCAACAAGATACAGTCAACAGGGAATACCAATCCTGATCATTCGCCATCTTTGCACCGTCAACCGCTCTTATTTAGGCATTGTACTTGCCCTGCAGCGCTTCCTCAATCACCGATCGTCTCATTGAGCATCCGTCATCGGCCCACCCTCGTCAAACGGCATTATAAAGGTACAATCGAGGCCTGATCAGCGAGTGTTGGCATACAACGACTCTAGAGAGGTGGACTTCATTGTCATGACTCCTCACCTCATCGGATATCACATATGCGAACTCCTTGCAACTACCCCAGTCATTCCCAAAGGAATATAGTCCTAGCTCGTACCATTTAGCTAAACAGATCCTATATTTATTTCCTTCCATTTTCGTTTACCTTTGTGTTCATACATTCCAATCTAAAGGAGGACCCTGCACCGCGAACCAGTAAGTAACCGAAGCACGCCCTTGCCGAAGTCATATTCGCGTGGTGTCTCCTATTGTAAATAGAACTAATGATAGAAGTTACAGAACTCGTTATTAGATCCCCTACGCCGCATTACCCCGTTGCTTCTTGCCATGGTAGGCAGTGAGGCTTCTAGTCAATCAGAGGTATTATTCAGAAGCCGGTTGTTACAAACGATCTTTCGTGCAGCGCCATACGCGTCGCTCTTGTCCTGTGCATCGAAACATAATCCAACGGTTACAGCCCAATTGAATGAATCTCCCTAGTTCCTAGTTTTGGAGCCTTAAATATGTGAGTTAAGTCCAGGTGAACTTCTCAGAACATCATGGAAGAAGGTTGAAAAAGCAAACGCGTGGCGATACCTCTAAATGCTTCTCAATTGCAAAGGCGCTTTGGATAATGCGCAAGGTGAGCATCAAGAGTTTACTGAGTGCAATTGTTTATGAGCATCTAGTCTATGAGTAAGACGTATCTCAGGACATTCTCCGGATACCCAGTCTGGATAGACCATAGACTATAGCCTTGCATAACAGACTCTGGTGAATATGTGGTGTTGCTGATGCTGCTGATGCTTATGGCCATTGATTACCCATCGTGATTTAGCGACCTCTCTCTTCTTTTCTTTCTACATAAGACAAACCCTAATCATCTTGACTTAAAGTCTAGCATTGCATGCAAACAGCCTTGCACATTTCGAAAAAGAAAAGAGGACGAGCTCAAAAAGGACGAGCTCTAGATAGGCGTGCAGGAGTGTGACATAGGCATGAGAACGAGCAAAAGGACGAGCTGCAGATGGGCGTAAAGCAATTGGACGAAGAGAGAGAATGACACAACCTGGCCGTTGCTCGAGATTATCTGGTCATGGAGATATGGAGTTATATATTCTACGAAGGTGGAGGGCATGGTGAAATGCACTCTTTCTCGCAATTTTTTTCTCTGTGCACACCCTAACACTCTATAATCAACATCACTGTTGCAAATTACCTTCCTCGCCAGCGTTCCACTACACGCTACGCTAACTACAGTGATCAAGGCACAGAGAAACGAATGTACATTCTACAACTGCGTCCAGGGACTGCTGGACAGGAAAGCGGCGATCCAGCCACAGGAGCGTCGCATTGATCAGGGTCTCCCGGTCAGGGACGGGGACGGACCTGTGCCATTGACCAAGTCAGAAAAAAACCACTTGATTCGGTTGCACTCAACGGTGCCAGTTCAAGTGAGAAACGTCCTTTTAAATGTGTTCGTCCGATTTGAAAGGCACGAGGATAGAAGTATGGATTTCATCTGCGTTTGCAGAAAGCCATTCCTGACAAGAGATAGCCTGAGCAAGCATTACAAGTGGGTCTGCGCCATTCCAACATCCCGATTAACGTTCCAGGGCTTCAACTTATTGACAGCGCTCAAGTTCTCCCTGATGAT
>NW_026251853.1:0-41170 GCF_025024155.1 Gamsiella multidivaricata
GACTTCGGACTTCACTTATACGGGAGACTCGTTCGGTGGAGTCAAAGATGCGCCTCAAACTAGAACTGTACTCTCTCAAGCGCCGCTATGCCCAGATTCTCGAATGAAAGCTTTCAATTTCCTAGTCTATTGCGGAACAAGAAGACCAGAAAGTAGCTCTTGAAATGAAGCATACAAAACTCGTTGATTAAAAAGCACATCGTAAAAGTGATTCTACTGCCACCTCTCTCTACGGCTTCCATCGTGAGAACCCCATCGTCTCCTTCGCCTCTTTATCTTTCCCTGCTTTCATTCAGGCCTCCCAAGATGCAGGCATTAAACGCGCGCGTCAAGCCACAAGCCACCTCCTCCAGGCAGAATCGTGTTTGATTGCTACGTCGACCACTTCGCGACATCCTAGCAACCTTATTCTACTCAACAATTACACTTCTGACTATCGTCATCTAAACCATCGTTACTCTTTTGAACGTTTTGCATCACCTTGGCATTCCTGCGACAGATTCAACGCTCAGAACATTTAGTCTCAAGGAACTGAACTCGGTCTTTCAAGTCTATAGCCGTGGCACCGGATTCCATCATCCCCAAGAACACATGAATAGTCTGTGCTACAGTAGCGTTATGAACCTTAGTCTGCAATACAATAAATTCCTTGAATGCATCGCTCTTACTCACTCTCCTGTTCCCTTGACCCACACACACTTACCTTATTCTGCCTACTGAACCCTTGATATTGGCAGCTTCCTTTACTTTTCGACCATTGTCCACTTCCATCTGCCCACCTGTACCACCTTGGCTTCTCACCGGCGATGGAGTCTGCACTTGTGAATCTGCCTACGATCACGGCTGCTAGAGTTTTTTGTTGAAACATATCTGCAGGTCCAGGTGGTTCATCATCACTGGAGCTCGTGGTGTCGTTTGCAGCCTAATGGCCCCTGCAGCATAGACCAGACCCCCTTAAGGCTCTACGGGCCAAGTACTCAAGTATCTGGTCCCCTTGGTGCTCTGTATCTTCTAGAACGTATGTGATTCATCTTCTGTAACGGAACGTCTGCGTTTCCTAGGGCGAATGGACAAAACGCGTCCAGTTTCGTCCTCTTTAATTCCTGGGCTTTATTCTAGACAAAATGCCTGAATATCAACAGGTGCCTCTCCACAGTAAGAGCCTTTGTCGCGCTACAAGAGTCCAATCTTGGCCTATTGGACCAAGACACAAGAGGCCTATAGGATCTAGGCTATCATTTTCCCAAACAAAGCCATGTGCAGAAATGATGATTACTAGATGGTTGCCTCCTGGCGGAATGTGGCCTTTCGGCTGGATCTCTCCCTCTTTTACGAGTTCTGGCATCGATAGTGCTGCTGGGAAAGGTGCAGGAAGTAGATAATGGTGTAGAGAACACAGTTCCAGGTCTGCGATAGCTGCCAGTCTGTATTCGATCTAAATTATGAATTGTTCAATAAACATCATTATTACTACGGGTCTGGTTACAAGTTTTCGAACAGTATGCGAATGCAATAGACCACTGCAATGGTTAACTCACTCTTGGTATCACTAAAGACCCACTTGTAGTGAAGCCGAAGGGGCGTCCAAGAGCCAAATGTATCAAGAGCAACAGCGAGATGTCGCGACCATCCAAAGAATTCCATCCTGCTTGTGGTGTATTCACCACATTGTCTTGCTTATATATAGAGCACTCTATTTTCTTTGGATTCACCACCACTCGGTGCCGATCCTTTATGAAGCTCATTGTGCCTCTGAGACTTTCCCCTATGTTTCTAGTCCCCTATACTAGATGCATTTATAGCTATTCTCTAGTATATAAGGCACGATCTGCCACTATTAAAAGGGCATATCGTTTTTCACAGACTTATCGTCCCATATACTTCTCACTGCTGAAACAGACCTTGAACAATAAACGAGTGCTTTTTTTTAAAAAAAAAAAAAACGAGGCCCCACAGACTATCCTCGTGGGAATATGGTTCTCACCTCCCGTGAACAGAAAAACGCTCGAGTTTTTCTTACTTGGGTGAGAATAACCGGCTAACGCCCCTGTGAGATGACAAAACGAGGGATAATCTCATGGGGGGTGAGATTATATTATTCCATAAGACTGACAGCCCAGGCTGCCTAATAGTTTTATTTTTCCTTGGATGCGAGCACTCTAAAAGAAGGCGCGCCTGCGACTGCAGATAGCGTTGTTGGGCTGACACGTAACATCTCTAAGAATTCGAGATTTGATGCTCTGAGGCCCTTGACCATGGATTATGTTGTACTCACGTATTCACAGGAAATCCACGCAGGACCGGGTTGACAAATGGTTTACGTGCGATTAAGTCTGTAGTTAAGTTAGGCATAGTGCGGGGAAGATTTCATTTGGCGCCTTGCGACGTGTTTGATTGTCAGATCCGCACAATGGCGGGGGCTGCCATTTGCAGTTGACTATCTGATTGAATAAAAGAGGAAAGGGAGGACGACTCGTGGTAAGCGAGATACACATGATGGAATTCAGGTGGCAGGTACAGGTTGCAGGTACTGGTAATGATGGTTGAGGATCATGTATAGCCAGGGCAGCTTTTGCCACCTCCTGTCCCTGAGGTCTGAGTACGTACATGTTATAGAGTGCGTTTCAACCTGTCCCCTTCCTGTCCTCCCTTCTGCCTCAGGACTCTCGAGCCCATCCATTTTGGCGCGCACTATAATCAAATTTCAATTGCGTTCTTACTGTTGACCATTGGCGGCCCTGTACCGCATCTCTTTTTGTTTCTATCCCCAGTCGACCTTTTTTTCGCCCCTTTCCCTTTCTTCTCTTAATTTATCATCGCCCTCGCCTTCCGATACCGACACTCGACAATTCCAGACTCTCCTCACACCATGTCATTCTACCAGAACAACATGTTCAATCACTTGATCCAAAGGTGAAAGAAAGCTCGAATCGCACACATCACTCCTCTCCTGGGAATGCAAACGCTAACCAATTTCTTCGAACCAATTCAGCAACACTCTGGATTCAGGAACAATCACTACGGACGACAGCAATGAATTTGAAGGCGATTCCAATTCCGGTTCCGACAGCGCTGGTCTCCAGGAAGTCAGCACAGGGAGCCAGATGAGTCCATGGAGCAACTATTCAATATCCCAGATGCGTGAACTCCTTCGCCAACGTGGCCAACTTACAACGGGGAGCAGGCACGCTCTGAAGAAGCGACTGAGGAGTACAGAAAAGTCCTCTCCTGCCTCGCAAGCCGCTACAGGCTCGCATACAACGACAATGGACAAAAAGAGCGCCAGCATAACGCCTACGGCAGCTGGAGCCACAACTATTGATGGAGCAGCCTACATCAGAAGCGCCACCACGGAAGAGGTTTTCAGGATAGAAGCAGATTACAAGGACGATGCTATGCGCACAGCATTTGACGAAGGCATATCACACTCGGCTCTCGAAGACGTAGAGTTCAGGAAACCAAGGTCATCGCAGTCGATCCGCTCAAGAGTACCGAGACGAACCAATAGCTTTTCAGCCCACTTTACAGGTATGGAGTATGCGGCGGCAGTGAATATAAGTGGGTTGATTGTCGATATACCGACTTATAATTGAATCTACTTTTTGTGATCTAGAGTTCATTAACAGAAGAAGAGAGGCCTTGGAAACAGAGCGACACGAGATCTCGGTATACACTTCGCCACTGACTGTTTTGTCGTACTTTGTTCTTTACATCCTGCATGAGTTCCGTATGGCATTGCTTTGGATCATCTCCCAACAGTACTTGCTCGTGCTATTCCCAGTCATCGCCGCGACAGTCTACTTCCTGTACCAGACGAACGGAGCTCACCAGCCAGTAGGAACCGCTGAGATATCATGTACGCTTACGCTTTGTATGGATTACCAATCTCACTTTTATTTTTTTCTTTGCATGGTCATGGGCGCGTAGCTTCTGAAGCACGCGGAGTCAGGACTGATCTGGTATGGATATTGGACATTACTCGGGATTGCATCTTCGGTCGGACTCGGCACCGGACTGCACACATTCATCCTCTTCCTGGGACCACATATCGCAGAGGTCACGCTCACAGCCTACAAGTGCGGAAACACTGACTTTGATGTCAGAGGCGATCATAGGTATGTGGCGTGGAACACCAGGCGCACAGAAAAAATAGGGAAACTAGGGGAAATAGGGCGCTGACGATCGCTACTGCATCTTGATATACTGCATGACAAAGTTAAGCCTGGCGATTAACATCTGCACCGATGGCTCTTTTGCTTAGGTATATCTGCAAGTCGCCAGAGTCGCTCACCGTCCCCATCGGCATCTATACGGTCTTTCAAGCTGTGCAATGGGAGAGTTTCTTCTGGGGATTTGGAACTGCTATCGGAGAACTGCCGCCGTACTTTGTTGCAAGGGCTGGTAAGTGGTGCTGGATGGGATGTGGAACCAGTATGGGTGACTTGCGATGACTGTTACTGGACAGCTGCTAACGGCATCGAACGGCTTGCTTGGACAATAGCTGCACTGTCTGGGAACAGGAACGAGGAGCTGGCAGCCATTGAAGATCTGCTGAAGAAGAAGCCCGATTCGGTGTCATACAAGGAACGCATCCTACTCATGGTGCACGAGGGCATGAAGCGCCTGGGATTCTTTGGCATTTTCCTTTGTGCCTCTGTAAGTCTTGTTGTTGAGCTGTGAGCAAAGAAATAATGCACCTGCTTTTTCCCTCGTCTGCTATTGTGGATTACAGGCTACTTATTCCCGCTATATTTGTATGCGTGCCTGCTGATAGATCCCCAATCCGCTCTTTGACCTCGCAGGAATCACCTGCGGGCATTTCTTGATCCCGTTCTCGACCTTCTTTGGCGCCACCTTTCTTGGCAAGGCCGTCGTGAAATCGTCGATCCAGACCCTCTTTGTGATCCTGATGTTTTCTGCCGACACACTCGCCGCGGTCATGAGCTGGCTCGAGCGATCGGCTCCGTTCATTCATGGATATCTCGCTGACGGAATTAATTCGCAAAAGGGCGCTCTTCGTGGAGAGGGCAGGGTGTCTGAGGACGATCTGGAGAACTCAACCAGCCTTGTGGGCCTAATCTGGAACACCATCATCTTTATCATGATCTCCTACTTCCTCCTGTCGATTGTCGAGACAATGGCGTTGGCGCAGATCAAGAGAAGACACGATCAGGAACTTGTCGAGCTGGAGGGAAAGATCCGAAGTGGCGACACCAAAGCTCTTTTCAGCGCGGTATCAGAGGAACTGACTGAATCCAGGAGGAGAGCGAACTCGGAACTGCAGCGAACATCAACACCAGTGCCACACCAGAAGGCACAAACACCATAGCGACACAGGGCACTAACGAGCATCATCAGCGTTCAGCCGCAACCTTTTCATCCAAAGCGCATGGATTGTATAGTAGACAATGAATAAATGTGGGTAGAGCATATCAAAGTCCCTCGTTTTTAATCATTTCTGAATTGAGGTGCACTCCCTTCTTATCGCTCGGCTTTGGCTTTGTCCGCATCGCCTTGTGTATCTAATTTCGACTTTGTAGCCAATGGCGGACTTTTCATCCTCGTGTCCTGTTCAGAACCCGCCACCTCTCCATCGCGCGTCTTGGAGCGTGTGCGCCCTGGTTCTCGTTCCCGGTGACGATGGCGATCAGATTCACGATGTCGGTCGCGATCTTTGTCTCTCCCACTCTCCCGGTCCTTTTCTCGTTCACGGCCTCGATCTCTATCCCTTTCCCTCTCACGCTCTCGAGGCCTTTCACGATCTCTATCCCGTTCTCGTTCTCGATCACGACTGAGGTCTCTGTGACTCCTGCTGCGCTCACTTCGAGTATAGTCTCTCTCCCGATCGCGATAATCATATCGCCCATAGTCCGCCTCGTATCCCCTGGAGCTGCGCGAATATCCAGAGCGTGATCCAGAGCGTGATCTGGATCGTCTTCTCCTGCTGCTTCTGTAATAATCTCTGTCAATAGAGCGAGAGCGGCTTCTTCGTCGTGTGCTGCTTCGTGACCGAGATCGTCTTCTCGAGGCCGATACTAGCTTTTCCAGGAGAGAGGTAGCCGACTGTGGCTGTGCTGGTTCATTCTTGCCAGATAATCCTTCGACAGTCAGTGCAGCCAGATCCGGTGAGAGTCCAGCAATGTCGCTCAAGTCAGGAAGAGGACCACCCGCCTCCAGTTCTTCAAGCTTCTTGCGCAATGATGGGTCGCCTCCACGGTTAACGAGATCAATCAGGATTTTTCTGTATTTTGCACGGGTTGCATCCATGGGTTGCTGTTGCTGGAGCTGAAGTGATGGTTGCATCATTTGCGCCTGCTGCATCATAAACGGTAGAGGTCCACTGTGTCGAGGCAAATTAACCCTAATAAGATGGACCGAAAGTTGAGCACAAACGTTAGCATGGCCTTTGGGCTGCGATCGCAAAAGGTCCTAGATATCATAGTAATAAATTGCTTCCTCTTGCTTTACCTCAACGTTCGGTCGCCAATCATCTTATCGGTACTTGAGAGTGCCTTCTTAGCCCCTTCGACGGTTTCAAAATCCATGAACGCAAATCGTGTCGGATGGGTTGGTTTTCCGGCAATGTTGACTCGTGTAACCTTACCACAGTCTTGGAAGACTTCCTCCAACTGCTCCGAGGTGACCGTCAGTGGAAGATTCCCGACGTAGACGGTTTTAGTATCGACTTTATCCAGATCCACTGGCTGGCCTGCAGAACGGGACTGGTGGTATTGTGGTGGCATGATATTGGGGTTGTATAGAGTCATGTGAGGGCTAGGATACATGGGTTGAAACTGGTTGCCCATACCCATGCCCATATTTATTCCCATGTTCATCCCCATGCCCATACCCATGCCCATGCCCATACCCATGCCATTGAACTGCGGATGGTTGATTGTTGCGCCCATACGAATCATAGGGTTGCTCTGTGAAGTTACGCCAGGTGTCGTACCACCAAGGGCAGAGGCCTGCTGGGCGTGTTGTTGTTGCATCGTGAGGTTGGTGAACGGACGGGCTGCTGGTGTTGTTCCTGCAAGTGTTGTAGGAAGGGTTACATCCATTAAGGTCACTATCAAGGGTCGCCCGCCAAACAAGGTTCCTGTCAGATGCACTGCGGTGAGGGCCGCATCTTTTTCGCGGTACTCAATAATAGCCTCAAATCCTGATCCAAGCGGACTATAACATATAACATAATAGCAAAAGGATCCGAGAACAAAAGAAAAGTCGTGATACTAATAATTAAAATCGACGAAAGGTTGACAATTGGGCAATATAGTATCATCAGTGCTTCAGCTTGCGACAATGCATACCTGGGAATGAGAACGAGATTATCTAGTGGTCCGATGAATTCAAACAACTTCTTGATCATGTCTTCGGTCACCACAGGCGACAGTTTCGACGCCTGCAATCAGATGTCACACCGAGTTTTGGTTAACCAACTGACAATGATGAGAGAACATTCATGCCCTTTGCTAGCCTTAGATTGCCTCAAGTGAAATTGTCCTCACCTGCACTTTTGCTCCCAACGCCATCCTGCTCGTCCGTGTAATCTTGTTGACTGGCTGAAAGTGTTGCAGACAGACAGATCTTTTTCTCTTCGTCGCCTTGTTCAGCGATAAAGTGTGTAGACAGCCCATGCGGCCAAAAATACGTTGACGTCATAATTTTTCATACTTTTTGTTTTTATAAAATTTTCTTTTACTGCCGACACGAAGCAGCGGCCGGATGGTTTAGTGGTATAATTCTCGCTTAGGGTGCGAGAGGTCCCGGGTTCAATTCCCGGTTCGGCCCTTCCTTTTGCCTTTTGCTGCCGTGGTCGGCCCATCGCCATGCCCCGTGTAGCTTACTTACTTGGGACAATCTATTTGACAACCCGGGTTGACACTGCTATTTGGCAAGGAAGAATATAATCTCACGGGGGGGGTGAGATTTTATTCTTACACCCCTGTGAGATTATCCAAAGCACATAGTGAAATTTTATTCTTACACCCCCCGTGAGAGCTCTAATCTTACACCCTGTTATTTTATGGCGAACCAAAGATAATCTCACGGGCATACAAAAGCATAATAGACGCATTTAGATTAATACCTGGGTTTCTCAGTGCTTAAGCACCTGACACCCCGTTATCGTCGCCCAGGTGTGTCAAGAGGGCAAACTTCAGTACATCTCTCTCTCTCTACCAGTGCCCACTTTTGTACACCTCTCTTTCTATACCAGCCCGCACTTTTTTTCCTTCTGCCCCGACCATGCGCCATCGTACCCAATACGTAATTGTTAATAGATTGCTCTTGCTCCTATCACACATCTGGTCCCATCACCTCAATTCGTTTAAGGATCCGGATCTTTTTAGCCATCGCTTCCTTGATATAGGCTGTAGTTCAGCTCCATTCTCTGATACCAGGTATGTTACACTCTTAACACACCTGGGGCGACGCACTAAATTGCTGATTACCACTAGTGCGGTGATAACGGGGTGTCATACTAGGTCTATATGTAGATTCACATATCGGTTTCCTCGTCACTGGAGAATCTACCCCTTTGTCCAATCCAATAAGAGGCAAGATTGAGCCAGATTCCACTCCGAAGCTGAATGACGAGGTGCCATGGAAAAGAGAAAACAGACACTCGTTTGTGATCATATTGGAGTAGTACTTTACGACTCAAAATCACTATCGTGGATCTTTGCAAAGGTTTAATGCTAGATTTAGTATGCTATGGTGTCGTCAGTGCTTCGCCCAGTTTCTACAATATTCCAGTGCACTGTTGACACCGATGCAACTAGTATATAAACCCTATCTACGCATAGAACTAGATAGCAGCATTCGCCCAATAAAATACCCTTTTCATCCTAGATCCCTCGACACTCCAGATATTCCAATCGTTTGCAAGTATGCCGACGCATAGGGAGTTACCTAGCTTTCACTATTGTGGAAAATGATAAGCAAAGCGAGACCAAGCGCTTTCCCGTTCTACATCTGCCCAATTTTTATATCGATCTACACTCGCTCCACCAAACCGCCATTTTTATTTTACTTATTTTCAGTTGGAGACATACGACTAGGGGCCTGAATGTTCCAAAGCGAGGGGCGCCAGAGCGCGTTCTTTTTCTACTTGTAGAAACCGGACTGGAAGGTCCGGTGTCAGAAGCAGAAGCAGCTTGCGCAGCTTGTCCCTGCCCTTGACCTGCTGCCGTCTGGGTAATAGGGCCCAGGATCCGTTGCTCTATGGCCGCCATCAGCGTGCGTTGTTCCTCTTGAAACGCCATGGTTTGCATGCGCTGTTCCTCTTGAAACGCCATGATTTGCATGTGCTGTGCTTGTTGCTGTGCTAGTTGCTGTGCTTGTTGCTGTGCTTGTTGCTGTGCTTGTTGCTGTTGAAAATTTGCAATGGCCAAGATCTGCATGAACTCTCGGATAGTTGCACCAACCACTCTTCCTGAATCAAATGTCATTAAAGTAGCCGAAACATCGTTAGTGTTGAATATGAGTGCATTGCTGCCGCTAAACGCCTCATCGCCTTTGTCGTTCCCATCATTAACTTCGTCATCAGATGTACCTGAGGCATTGACGACCTCCAAATCATCAGGGAGAACTTTAGTGTTGTCAATAAGTTGAAGCCCTGGAACATTAATCGGGATGTTGGAATGGGTGCAGACCCGCTTGTAATGCTTGCTCAGGCTATCCCTTGTCAGGAATGGCTTTCTACAGACGCAGATGAAAGTCATGCTTCTATCCTCGCGCCTTTCAAATTGGACGAACACATTTAAAAGGACGTTTTTCACTTGAACTGGCACCGTTGAGTGAGACCGAAGCAAGTGGTCTTTTTCTGACTTGGTCAATGGCACAGGCCTGTCCTCATCCCTGACTGGGAGATCCTGTTCAATGCGACGCTCGTATGTCTGGATCGCCGCTTTCTTGTCCAGCAGTCCCTGGATACAGTTGTAGAATGTACATTCGTTTCTCTGTGCCTTGATCATTGTAGTTAGCGTAGCGTGCAGTGGAATGCTGGCGAGGAAGGTAATTTGCAACAGTGATGTTGGTTGTAGAGTATTAGAGTGTGCACAGAGAAGAAAGTTGCGAGAAAGAGTGCATTGCACCATGTCCTCCACCTTGCATGGAATATATAGCTCGCCTCATAGTCTATAAGCTCTCTTCTTGACAATATCACCATGACCATGTTGTGTCATTATCTCTCTTCGTCCAATTGCTTTACGCCCATCTGCAGCTTGTGCATTTGCTTGTCCTTTTGCTTGTGCATTTGCTTGTCCTTTTGCTTGTCCTCGTGTCTATGCCGCACACCTGCAGGTCCGTCTGTAGCTTGTGCATTTGCTTGTCCTTTTGCTTGTCCTTTTGCTTGTCCTTTTGCTTGTCCTTTTGCTTGTCCTTTTGCTTGTCCTTTTGCTTGTCCTTTTGCTTGTCCTTTTGCTTGTCCTTTTGCTTGTCCTTTTGCTCGCCTTTTGCTTGTCCTTTTGCTCGCCCTTTTGCTTGTCCTTTTGCTCGCCCTTTTTCTCGTCCTCGTGTCTATGTTGCACCTTGCACGTCCTGCTGTTCGTTCTTTTTCGGAATGTGCAAGGCTGTTTGGAGATTTTAAGTCTGGATGATTAGGGTTTAGAGAGTGTAGTAGAGTCCTCTCCAGAGAGTCGCGGGCCAACATATTTTTGGAATAGTTGGCTCAATTCAATAAATGCGGTTGCCCTTTTCATATACAAAGCCGACAGACAGGCGCATCCACTACTGCATCCATGTCCCTGACTATATTCTCATTTATGAAAGAGATAGCGACGCCGGTGAAGGTGCAAAGACAAGATGACCATTAAAGCTATAGATGACAAGAGAACGTCTAGACGCAACCGTGGTGTCCTGTGTACGTGCAGAAAAAATTAGTCAATTGAAAGGGCTCAAAAATATGTTGCCCACGACTTTCTGGCGAGGACTCTACTATTCACGAGAGTCCGTTATACAAACAACAGGCCACGTAGGGGACAGGAGCCATTGGCACGCCACTCATGCAGTTGTAGATTATGAAACCAGTACGCTGTTTATTTTCTGTCCCACCTGTAGGTTTCCTTCAGACTACAGTCAATTAGTCCCGTCTATGAGGGTTCTCGTTAATAAATAAATAAAAAAAAAGAGAGTCCGTTATACAAGACTATAGTCTATGATCTATCCAGACCGGGTATCCGGAGAATGTCCTAAGATACGTCTTACTCATAGACTAGATACTCATAAACAATTGCTTTCAGTAAACTCTTGATGTTCACCTTGTGCAATGTCCAAAGCGCCTTTGCAATTGAACATTTGGAGGTATCACCAACCGTTCGCTTTTTCAGCCTTCTTCCATGTTGACTGAGAAGTGCATCTGGACTTAACTCACATATTTGACGCTCCAAAACTAGGAACTAGGGAGATTCATTCAATTGGGCTGTAACCGTTAGATTATTTTTCAATGCACAGGACAAGAGCGACGCGTATGGCGCTGCACAAAAGGTCGTTTGTAGCGACCGGCTTCTGAATAATACCTCTGATTGACTAGCAGCCTCACTGTCTACCGTAGCAGGAGGCGACAGGGTAACTCCCATATTGGAAGCTATAAATTGGAGTCCCTAAACACAATACGCTTGAGTATCTCTATCTCTCTGACCTCAAATGAACCATTCTCACACCTTTCTCAGTTACAAATGGCTTTGTCTCCAGACAGGACAAGAACTGCTGTATTTTCTGCCTAAAATGCCGCGACCGATGTCACCAGTCGAGGCAATAATGGTCCCTTTTTTATCAGGAGATCCGGCTCCTGAAAATGTCATCCTGGAATCAAAAGTCCCATATATCGATCGTATTCCTCCTCATGAGCAACTCTCCAAGATCATTCAGCTCACGAATGATCTTGGAGACTGTCACTTGGTCCATTTTCCAGGGGTTGGCTATTTTACACCTAGTGCCATCCGCATGTCGATCCAGGTTGGTACCTATTCCATACGAGTAATCGTACGAATAGACATAGAAAATGTTTTTAACGTCCTCCTACTTGTCCCATTGTTTCTGATCTCCTACATGATTATTCTAAGGTTGATTCCACAAGAACATTTACTGAAACCCTCCAGAGTGTGGCGAGATGGATTGAGCTCACCGTCCGCCAACTGGACGCTGACTTTACTGCGTGGTTCTTGAATATAATTATGGAGCACAAACCATATCAGAAGGTGTTCTCCCCTTCCTTCTTCCCTCAATCGCATATCAGTCTCAAGTCTGTCCTATCAGTTGCTAAGGAAGAATGGCTTGATGACGAGGTGGTTAGTGGTATTCAGGCGTTCTTCGATCGCTCCTATGGACAGGGTGGCCAGTACTTATTTGCGCCTTCTTCATATATATGGCCTAATTCTAAGGTCTCGGGACGCGAGAAGGAGCAAACCAGGGGTGGACGCGCCAAAAAGCTGTTCGCGATTGCTTATATGGGACAACACTGGGGCGTTGTATGCCTTGACCTCAAGAAGTATCAGGTCCTCTTTGGTGACTCCATTGGCTGGCCTGTACCACATGAAGCAATCGACGCTTTAGTGAAGTGGATGGACCCGCCTGCCGAGGACCTTCCCAAGTGGAGGAAAGCCAGCAAGAATGTCCTGCCTTTCTTGACCCCAAAGCAGCAGGACAGCGGATCCTGTGGCATACTAGCCGCTATGGCCATCGAGCAACATGTCAATCCATACGTCGACTGGTCAGCCCATGCCTTCGCTTTGAATCATCGGGTCCGGTTCTTGCGTCTATTAACGGGCTATACTTCGGTACTTTACACACACTTATCAATTGCGTCGATAGTTGGAGTATCTAGGATATAATTTAACATTTTTAACACTACTTGATTTAATGTTTAGATGGAGGATGATGACCTCGTCCGTGCCTTCAAGAAGTATGTGAAAGACGATACGCAACACCCAACACCAGAGGAGGACATGGCAGACTATCTTCATGATCTCTTCAAGTTTAGTCATCCTGACGGCCTCACAGTCAAAGGGAACGCGAAAGTGGCTGTCCAGGACGAGGCGAAGGTCGACCCTCAAGACAAAGCAAAGATCGCGGTGAAGGACAAGCCAAAGCTCGTGGTCAAGGACAATACGAGGGCTCCGGTGGAGGACAATGCGAGGATTGTGGTACAGCATAAGACAGACATCATCTTCGACAAAGACAGCGATGTGGATTAGCAACCATATAATGAAGGTGACGGCGAGCTTCACACCGATGATCATAGCGACGGCGAACCTGATGCAAAAGATGGCGGTAGAACAATGGGTATCAGTGGGGTTGTGCGCGGGGATCGGGCAACATACAGGAGCGACAGCGAGCTCGATACCACTGACGATGGTGATGTCGTATCGCGCGGAGATGAGGAAGATAGTGCTGACGAGAGTGACGATCAGAGAGAGACAACTGTGTGGACAGATGAGGAGGAGTGTTGGCCAGGTCAGGATCATGAATCAATGAAACAAGACAAATTCCTTGGAGTCCCTCGCTCTGCTATCAGTTTGCGGACGCCAAGGAAGCGAAGGTCATCGTCGACGAGTACGCACGGCATTGTGGATTCAAGGTTAGAATATGCCGGTCAAGCTCAAGTACAAGTATGCTGCTCCCAGTTCGTATTCTAGTGATATTAGCTACGCTTCCGGTTCAATGATGAACTAACACTGCCTCCATATTGTCCAGTGCAACTTGTCTGTCATCAGCAGGCTTTCACAGGTCGAGGAAGCATCAGGATCCCACCAAACAACGACCCAATGCGGGTTCCTCTCGGGCAGATTGTGGGTTCAAGATCAACCTGACAAGCCCCAAGGCCATTACTCCTTTTTGGCACATCACGAAGATCGCGCTTGAGCACAACCACGATCTACGCACTGAAGTCATGGCGTTCACGCCGCTGAACCTGATATGGAGGCGATTATTGAGACGGCTGCGGAATTGAAGCTTGGCATATACAAGACGTTCTATGGCTGGGGCATAAGTATCCAGGCAAGGTTTTCCACAAGCGGGCTGTGATTAACCATGGCAAGCGATACATGGCCCAGACGAGGCTGCCGAAAGTCCCTGAGTCTCTCCAACTGCTCATCCTATTGGCCCCAACATCCGCCGGGAAACCAAACTGGTTCTACAAATACTCCCAGGATAAGGGCGGCCATCTCTGTGGGGTATTTTGGATGAGTCCTATCCAGAAGACACTATATCGTCGGTACCACGATATTATTGTCCATGACACGACAGCATCCACTAATCGATTCCAAATGTCGCTCCACTCCTTCGTCATTGTAGATGCTGCCTTTTGCACACGGTTGGTGGCATGTGCCTTGACGTCTGGAGAGAAGACCCTTGACTATAAGTGGGTCCTGGAGCAATTGCTTATTGCCACAAGACAGCTTGCACCCAAGGCTATCATGGTCGATAAGGACGCAGCAATGGAGCAGCCTGCGCGTACACACTTCCCCGGACGCAGGTCATCAATTGTTTGTGGCATATGTGGAAAAACATTCGTCTTCACCTGCACGGGCCTTTGGGGGATAGGTGGGAGATGTTTAAGCGCGACTTTACGGCTGTCAGCCGCTCTTTCATCACCAGTGAGTTCGATGCGAGATGGCAGGAGTTATGTCACACGTATGGGGATTGTGATGGGAAAGTCAGCGAGTACCTCCAGCGGCTCTATAATGATCGTTTCCGATGGGCCTGGCCCTGGGTCGTACCTCTTTCACGGCCGGGATGGAGACAACCCAGCGCGTCGAGAAAACTCACCATCTGCTGAAGATGCTAGAGCTCAACAGTAAAACATCGTTGAGCGACGTCCTCAATGCCACCAGCGCAAGGATCGAGTGCGAGCTTTTCAAGGCAAACTACACCGAGGATGCCGAGGGCAAGAAGGCACAGGCAGAGGGATCCGCACGCAGCCTGAGCCCTAGCCTGACAGCAGCCATGTTTCCCAAGATCGTCCAGGTGAACAACGACATGTTGGGAGGGTTTGCGCGCGACAAGATGCGCAGAGAGATGGACTGGTCATTCGCCTACGACTTCAACCCTTCTGACCACCAGGCTATCCTGCAAAAGCACTGCTCAAGCAACGACAGAATGGTAAGGATGTGCCGCACGTTTCCTTCTACCCTTTTATCCTCTTGGTACGACTGATGCTGATTGAATCCATTTGCATAGGTCGATCGAACTGGGAAAGCCCTCCGCGAGTCTTCTCTGGCATCACTACTCTCAAGACTGGATCCAGCCGAAATCATTGCTGTCTATTCCATCCATAACAAGATCCGTCGCAGTCAACAGGAGTTCGTTGTGGTTATGGTTGGTCATTCATATTTTTGCACCTGCCTCTTGCTGCAAAACACGGGGATTGTGTGTAGGCACTTCTTTTGCGTGATGCAAGGGACAGCAGGTGCAAGTATAGGATCAGCCTCGTTCTCAAGCGCTGGTTCAAGGAGCAGTGGCAGGATCTCGAAGATTTCGAGATAAAAGTTGGTTCAGAGCTCTTAGTCGCCTACCCGCATCACAGCGCCTCCATCAGGACCGAGGATCACCCCACCAGGACTGAGGATCACCTCGCCAGCACTCGTACGAGGATTGTGCACACCTTGTTCTCTACAGAATCCTCGGCATCACAGCCAAGGAAGGAAGAGCGACTGAGGAAGAAGCGGTACGCAGATGTTGCAGGGATAGTGAGAGAGCTGGCCATCATGGGGACAACTGATCCAGCAATTCATGATGAAGCGATGCAAACGCTCAACAACCTCTCAATCTCGCTGAAACGGAGACAGGGGCTCATGGAGCTACAGGACGCGTCTGACAACGAAGCAGGTCTTGGTGTCACCAAAGACCCACTTGTAGTGAAGCCGAAGGGGCGTCCAAGAGCCAAACGCATCAAGAGCAGCAGCGAGATGTCGCGACCATCCAAAGAATTCCGTCCTGAAACAGACTTTGAAAAATAAACGAGTGCTTTTTAATTTATTTTATTTTATTTTATTTTATTTTATTTTATTTTATTTTATTTTATTTTATTTTATTATTTTTCAAACGAGGCTCTACAGACTATCCCGTGAGAATACCCCAACGACAGTTTACATCGACAACTCGGCAGTAGTTTCGCAGTTCAAAGTGTTAGTGGAAGAACGGAACCGATGCACGGAACGACAACGCGTAAGATCACCGTACGTGATCTGGTGGGCGGCAGTCCACCATGCATTCGTCCAGCAGGGCAGCAGTGTCAAAGTCGTTTGGATCAAAGGACACGCTGGTGACAGCGGCAATGAGGCTTCAGACAAAGCAGCGAAGGAAGGCCATTTATCGGAGCTATGGAGTCTCAAGGAAGATGAGCACAACAACCTTTTGTGCCACGCAAAGATCAATGACACCATTGTGGAGGATGACATGCGACGAGTGCTGAAGCAACAGTCGGTAATCCGGAACAACACGGTGTGGACCAGGCAGAATAGGACAGCAACATATATTCCAAACTGGCAAACAGTTCATTGGAAGGCGACCTTGAGAATTGTTCACGACGGGTGGACACCAAGGAGTCCCTTCACCAGCCATGCAGACTGTCAAAAACGTGCACATCGAACAAAAAAAATTCATGGCATGCTCCCGACACTGTCATACATGAGGAACTGGCGGCCAGATCTGTATGACACCGACATTTGCAGGATGTGTGAGCTGGAGATCGAGGACATTGAGCACATATGGATATGCGCGACCTCTAGGGCGAACAGTTGGAATGATGGAACAAGGCGGTGAAAGAAGTGAACGAAAATGGACAACGCGCTTGGGCAAAGGAGAGAAAGCAATGGGAGGCGAAGCAAAAGAGCGAGGAGGGCCGAGGACAGCAGTCAAGCACGAAGAAAGGACCGCAGTTCACCGCACTGGCAGAGACGACCATCTGGAGGATGTTTGAGAGCAAGGTCAAAGGAGTGACGACCATCCGATACGCGGACGAACACCTCGACGAGGCAGACGAAAGCAGGCACAGCAATGAAGCAAGTTGGACCGTTCAAGATTTGTACCACGGGCTGGTGCCAAAGGACTTTACTACGGAATGGACAGAAGAGTTTAAGACGCCAAAGGCAGTCGCAAGGTACATGGTCGCGCGCTTTGTCGGGGCCATCGAGGAGCTAGGACGGACTGAGATCTGGAACAGACGTTGCAAAATCACTGGACTGAGAGCGAGAGCGTGGAATAACTTCTGTGAGCAAACGCACCAGAGGACGCACTTGTGCTGGAGGATACAACCGTAGTAGGGGTGATTTCATGGGATCAACCCATAGACAGCGACCCGCAACAGACGTGGAAGCGATCTAGGCAGAGGCGGACAAGCGCCTAGTACAGGGCTATCGCCAACAGCTGGAGCTGGCTCTGATGGAGCGACTAGGTGGATGCAAGTTTTTGATGGCAATGGACACCGGCTAAAGGATGACCTTCGTACACAACAGGCCAAGTAGGGAGCAGAGCTCTTCGAGTCACCACTCATGCTGACGAGGATTGTGAAAGGGACCTGGCAGCAAAAGCTTTACGTCTCTAGCAATAGGGGTCCTAGTAATAAATTATATATATGTATCCCCGTGAAAAAAAAATGCTCGAATTATTCTTACAGGGGTGTGAGAATAACCGTCTCACACCCCTGTGAGATGACAAAATGAGAGATAATCTCACGGGGGGTGTGAGAATAAGAGCTCACCCCCCCGTGAGATTATATTCTTCCGACGAATAATCACACATCTACATATGGTAGGTAGGGGTCGGCAAATAAATAATTTGTTCTTCCTTTGTTGCAGGGGTTGCCAAATAAGACTGACATGCAACATGGACTAACCACGGCAAAAGTAAAGAAAGGGCCGAACCGGGAATTGAACCCGGGACCTCTCGCACCCTAAGCGAGAATTATACCACTAAACCATCCGGCCATCATATGGCGAATACTGCGCTCTATGAATTTATATATTTCTTACAAAGTAATTATTCCCTATTTGCATGCATTCTTTATATGCAAAGTTTCTTTATTTGCATCTCCACGTGCATCGCAAGCGATACATGCCCAGTACGGTACCCAGCAGGCACGGGAGCGCCGACGCCTGCGTAACAGCGAACGTCGACTACAGCGTCAACAACAACGAGAGTTGCGTCTACTGCCTCAACGCCAAACGTATCCATTGCTGCCTGTACACCAGCTGTCTGAGGAGGTGGGCACATTATATCCAGACAGAACCACAATTGGACCAGTCAGCTTATCACACGCTGAGGCAGTTGCTGTGTCACAGCTGCGAGAATCTCCTGTCGACAACACAGCACCGCGAGTCATCTCCTCCGATGGCTCTTTGATTAACACTGGTCAAGAAGACGTAGCCATGGCCTTTGGGGTCGTTGATCGATCGCAGCCCGTGGTCAGGTGTGTGCAGGGCCGCACAGACGGGTACGCTTCTTCAGCAAAAGCAGAACTCATGGGTCTCCTAGCTGCCATCCTATCTGCACCACCAGACCAAAACATTATTGTGGAGCTCGACAACCAAGCGGTCGTGCAACAATACCAGCAGCTTGTGCGTTCCCGTGCGGACACGTTACCTCGTAAGCGGTTCCGTAGTACGTACTCTGGACACTGGGCAGCACTACACAAAATTGTCCAGGATCGGTCTGGGTCGGTGGAGGTGAGGTGGGTCCGTGGGCACAGCACCAACACTGGCAACAATATTGCAGACACTGTGGCGACAGCCGCCGTCCGAGTCGAGTCAATGCCCTGGTCGGTTGATTTAAGCGAGCAGCAAGACATCCGCTTTTTTGCACATTGCCACGACCATCTTGTGGAACATGATCTGCGGCAGCTACTCAAGCAGCAGACGACAATCAGGCGTCATCAGGCCTGGACAACCCAACGTCGTGTCAAGAGAGCGATACCAGATCTTGCCGACGTGGAGTGGCGGTCCACCCTTGCCCATGTCCACGACAAGCGCTCTGTGCACACGTTCTTCAGCAGTGCTGCTGATACCTCTCAGAGGACACATCATATTAAGAAGCTGCATGGTATACTGCCTACCCTGAATACCATGAAGGCTCGCCACCCGAGTCTATATCCTGACCGTGTCTGCTGCGTCTGCGATGTTCAGGACGAAGACAACCATCACCTGTGGACGTGCAGTGCTACTAGAGATGTCCACAAGGAGATCTGGCGCGAAGGGCTACAGCAGATTGATAAGTGGGGACGAGCTGCAACGACCGCATACAACAAGAACAGCAAGAAGCAGCAAGAGCGTGATAGGATCCGCGCTGGAGCCGCCGCTGCTGCACCGAAACCCATTCGATGGGTTTGTCCTAACAACGAGACCCACATCCGAGGTCTATCCTGTATCGCCGGGACCCGATCAATGCTCAAAGGCGACGAGTATTATGACCGCTCTCCGGATCTGACCTGGAGCATCAGCGATTTATGCCGTGGCATCACACCAGTCAGCCTTATCAAGGAGTGGGGCAGTCTATTTACCTCGCCATCGTCGATTGCGCGCCAGGTCATTCACAAGTTCGTCGGCTTTATTGAGGAGAAAGCTACGGAGCTGATCTGGAAACCACGCTGCAGGCCACTGTTGCTCGAGAGCGAGAATGGGGGATCACAGCCAAGATGAAACGAACTCCATACAAGGGACCGAGAGGGGACTGGAGTGATGGGTATGGATATATTAGCGACGATGACCAATGTCCGTGTGGTGCATTACTCGCTGACCATGTAAACGGGAGCTGCCCTGGCCCCGTGCTTGACCCAGACGCAGCGGATCGGACGCTGCTGGATTGCCTGCAAGGGAGGAGGCGGTTGACAACCATGGAGGGGATGGGGAAGATACCCTTCTTGTAACAAGGTGTTTTCAGCTTTTAACACACTGATGAGGTGTGGCAATTGTTGCGCAGGCCCTAGGGGCAGGCCCGGGGAATGTGACCTGTCTTTTGGCGACTGTGGATCGGTTCCGCTTTGGTGGTGAGGACAGCGATAGTAGATCTTTGCTAGTTAGTCTGATAGATTCGCAGAGTCAATTGACTCGAGAGACAAGTTGTTATAAAAAAAAAAAAAAAAATTAGCCGGGGTTCCCCTCGTCCTGCGCTGGATCCTGATATCCGTCGCGGCGCTAGTCGGGGCGGGCAGTACGCTGCTTATTTTCTGTCCCACCTGTAGGACTCCTTCAGACCATAGTTAATAAGTCCCATGTCTACGAGGGTTCTCGTTAATAAAAAAAAAAAAAAAAAAAACCTGCGCTGGATCCTGATCCTGATGATCGGAAGCTACTGGGCTGCCTGCAGGGGAGGGGGCGGTTGAGAACCATGGAGAGGATGGGGAAGATTCCTAGTTTTCAGCTTTTAGCACGCTGATGAGATATGGCAATCCTTGCACAGGCCCGGGGAACGCGACCGCTCGTGACACCAACGTAGTGTACCAACATAGTTGGTAGGGGATGCGGCTCTGCCGTGCATGGAAGGCATCTATGGCTTCAGGGCCTTTGCGGACCATGCGTCTCGTGCTGATGGGGACTTATGTTAATAAAAAAAAAAAAAAAAAAAAGCCCGGGGAATGCGACCTGTCGTTTGGCGATTGTAGATCGGTTCTGCTTTGGTGGAAAGGAGAACTGCAGCAGATCATAACCAGTTAGGTCTGATAGGTTCGCAGGGTCAATCGACTCGAGAGACAAAAAAAAAACTGGTGCCTGTCCGAGCAGTTGTTGATCACTACGGCACCTGAGAGCATGGCGCGGCTAGGATTTACTCTCATATGGTATGGCTGTGGAAGCAAGAAATGGAGAAAAGCGTGGTTGACATATGTCTTGGGCCATATCGCAAGTATTTGGGACGAGAAAAGCTTTTTTTATTTTATTGCTGGCCTTTTTGGTTACTGCCAGGTTGCCTATCTACAGCTGCAGTCATTCATGCGGAGAAGATCTCTGCCGCAGCTGTCATTATTCTGCGGTATCGAGAGTGAATCTTCAATATCTCAATTACAACAAATAAACAATAACAAAAAAAAAAAAAAATCTCGGTTTTTATTGTTTTTTTGGAAGAGGTTGAGGGGGTAGGGGGGTTTGTTTTACTTGACGACAAGTGGCCGGCGTCTGGACTTTCACAGATCGGTACGGTCATAGCTTGGGTGGATTCGGCAAGGCTCCTTTCTTTTTGAGGGTTGTCGGGGGAGGTGGGGGCGAAAGGCAAAGTACGTTTCACGATGGCACATCTTTTTGCAAAGTGGGATAAAATCAATATCCTGGCAGATCGAGGGTGTACTGGTACATGAGTGCTTTTCTTGTTTTTTTCTTTCTTTTCAACAAACAATGGATGGGTCGGAACGACGGATAGCGAGGTTGGTCAAAGGACCAAGGGCTGACGGCGAGTGGTGCTTCGACTGACGGGCAGGCACCGGATGCTAGTGGTCGCTGCAGGGATGGGGGTGTAGGCACCGCCGTTCTTGCTGATACCACCGCGACTGGACATGGAGGTCGGGACAAGAGTCGAGGATCGGTACATGGACGGATAGGTCACGGTCATGGGCGAGTGCGCGTAGCGCTTGAAGGGCGAAGCAGAAACCGGGGTCAGGGGCGAAGAGATCGAGGCCGAAGACGAGGGTTTGTTAGCGACAGAGATGAGCTTGTCCATCCTGACGCATTCCTTTGAACAGTAGGCAGCGCCGAGGTCGAGGACGTGCTTCTCGCAGAAGAGACACCAGTCAGAATCCATTATTGAAGAAGGGGTGGTGGGGATGGGGGATGTTGTGGGCGAGGGGGTTGTTCAGATCAAGGATCACTCGAGGAGCAGAGACCGATGGACTGGTGGGGGCGAAAGAAAAAAAGGAAAAGAGGAGAAGGAGCAAACCAGCCCACAGGGGGCACATCCTTTTATTGGGAGGCAGTGCCCAATTGCCTCGATGGGCGGTATCATTCTGATGATGACAGCAAGCTTTGTTGTTTCTGGCGCCTTCCAGCTGAGTCGTAAAAAAAGATCGAAGCAGTCCATTCCAGGGCGAGCGGCAGTGTCATTGGGTACACCTTGAGAGCACCAGCCTTGGCCACTGCGTCCGCCAGGGGTAACCGCGCTTGTTTATTCCTTATATTCTTTGGCGAATATCGCGTAAAAATGGGAGTCGTAGAAAACATCAAATAAAGCTACGATGAGAAGACATCGCGTTCTAGATCAGCGAGAAAAAGTACAGCATCTTATGGATGTCTGCGTTGCTATCCTGCAGTAGATAATCGGATTGACCAATTGCCCGCAGATTACGACCAGCGTAAAGATTGCGCTTGCGAAGCTGGAAACTGTCAATAGCACCGACACCCTTATTGTCTTCTTCTAGTTGAGCAATTGGAGTGGATATCTTTCTGGAGGCTCCTCTAATCTTCAAGTGCAGTGTCTCTGATAGGATGCCCTCGCATTTTTGCGTGCTGGAAATGTGGATATAGTACTTGATTAGCAACCGAAGCTATCATGAGATGGAATTCGATTTGTTCCTGGTACACGTAGGTAAAAAGCGCTTACGTGTCAACGGAGCCTTCACATGGTTGCTGCGTGCTACCGTACACATGAAAAACATACTTCCCAGATGGCAGATTCTCTGGGACCGTAAAGTCCGATGAAATCAACTGGGAGTCTAGTGGCAACACACATCAAGTACGTATCAAAGTCCTTTTTTTAATCAATGTCACGAAAAAAAAAAAAAAACGAAATCCGTCTCAGTGTTACCTTGCCAGTCTGAAGGCGTTGCGGTGCTAATAGTTCCTGTCCCTGCGTCGTAACCGTCGTCGGTCATGAGGTGGACTTTGGCCCACATAAGACGAGCCATACCATTACGATGGACCTTGTATGAGATACGAACATTTTGACCGGCAGTCAAATGGCTGTTGGGAAGAGGGGACGCGAATTCGAGGGTATCTGCCCGGATGCTGCTGGCCAGGATACCTAGCCCAAGCAGGACTGCAGCCAACGATCGCGTGTACATTATGTTGTGGGAAAGGATTACCAGTTAGTGCGATTAATCGCTGGATCTCGAGAAAGATGTTTGCGTGTGCGTATGGGTGTGGTATTAGAAAGTGAGAGAAAGAGAAATGAATTGTAAGGAAGAGTTGATGATGCTGATGGAGATGGTCTCGACTTTATACGGACACCAAAGTGGGTGCAGACGGAGCAGGTTAGTTTGAAGGGAAAGAAGGGAAAGAAGGATGGAGCTCAGAGTGTGAATGGGTATAGTGCGATGCAATGGTATTCTACTCTCGGCGACAGTCCACTGAGAAGGATATTTCCATGTTCCAACATGGAGGCGGGTGCTTCTCTGACTAATATCTGCCCAAAGGATCCTTCGATTTAGGAAGAAGGCGCCTTTAGGACGCATGTCTGGCCAAGGAGATACAGGAGCCGATGTTTTTATAGCACAGTACGTGGGAAGGAAGGGACGAAGGGGTAGGAAGTAAAGGGGCCCGTGGACAGACATGGACGACAGGGGCATGTTCGTTTGGCGCAGTAGGATGGGGTGTGGATGCAATGATGCAAGGGGGAGGGCAAACGAGGTTGCAGGTACGCTTTTGCCACCAAACCCAATCTTATTTGGCGGTAGACATGCGGGGGGAGGACTCAATTGCTCCATGACCCGTGTGTGCGACCCACGACCCCAAGTAGACTGGGCAGCAACCACCACCACCGACAGCAACCACCGATACTTCCTCTTCCCCCCTTCTTCTTTCTCTCTTCCTATCGCTCTCATCGCTCCTCTTCTTTCTCCTCCTCTCCTGTCCAGTTCTCCCCCGACTACTGGACCAAACCTCCGATTCTGATCTCCCCATCAATCCGACACAACACAGCCAAGCTACTCTCACAAACCCGCTCTTTTTTTTGTGCTCTCCATCCGTCCGCTCTAGCCCAGGAACCACAAGTCTATTCCCTCTCGTTCTGTCTGTCTACGTCTCAAGCGTACATCGCTATCGAAAAAAAAAAAAACGACTTCATCACACCCTGCAAGTTAATGTCGGAATCATCTGCAACCGTAATCTCCATGACCTCAACAGACTCATCTCCAGTTGATCTCGCTCCTGCCACTACCCCTGCTGCCACCACAAAAAAGAAGCCACGCTGCTGGGGCTCGTTCGAATATGAGGAAGACGGTCGTAAGCACATTGTCCAGTTCACAAAGGAAGGAAACGACGGCGAATCCGGTGTTGGTGGATATGTCTTTGGCCGTCGGCATGATTGTGACTTTATGTAAGTCTTCATCCTCGAAACACTCAACTTGAGATATAGAAGAGTAGCATGGGCATAGCTGTCTGCACTCACATCTAAAATCTCTTGTTGCCCTGGCCAGAGTAACAATACGACTGATCTGACGCTCTTCATCTCATTCTACGGTTCTAGTCTTCCTAGCAGCCCCTTGGTCAGCGGTCGTCACTTTCTCATCTACAAGGAAATGGTCCACGATCCAGACCTGAAAAAGGCCGTCGAACGCATCTTTCTGAAGGATTTCAGGTACGCTCGCTGTCAACTACCAATATTAAGACTCGTCCATCCATGTTTTCTCACAAATATCTTAAAACTATATTACTTACATTTTTCTGCACTGTTTATTTTCTAGTTCCAATGGAACCTTTATCAACAACGTTAAGGTCGGAGTCAACAGGAGGGTGCAGCTCAAGGACCATGACAAGATCAATTACTTGCATGAGGCTAGAAAATCGAGAGATCGGTGCCGTTTCATCTTCAGAGAAGGAGAACCTGCAGACGACTTGGTAAGGCAATAGCCGTTGGATCACGCTTTATGCAAACAACATTGAAGATCTTCATCCCACTATGATTTTGGACTTAATCGGTCATTGTCCGCATTTCTCGTAGACTTTTGACAGCCAGTACGAACGAGGACCTCAGTTAGGCGCAGGCAACTTTGCAACCGTTTTCCGGACCACGCACAGAAAGACCGGCGTCGTCTACGCAGCCAAAGTCGTCAGGAAGAACGAGAGCTTTACCGCAAAAGTTGAGGCTAGTCTAGAGAGAGAGATTGGGATCCTGATGAGTATCGACCAGGCAGGTTTGATTGGCGTGGCAGACCGGTTCTTTTTTAGTATTGTTCCCCAAGATGGACTGATTTTCGCTGACCTAACCTTCCGCTTCTCTCTTTTTCATATTAGAAAAACCTCCTGAGGGTGTGCGAAATCTTCAATGAACCAAATTTTTACTACGTGGTGACAGAGCTGTAAGAGAGCGTGTCCTTTCTCTTCTCGATTCACAAGGCATCAGTCATGTTACGATTGCGTTACTTTCACTGCCTCTGTTGGATGCATGGTTGACCCAAGTCGCCCTTATCCCTTACCTTTCTCACAGCGCTCCCGATGGCGAATTATTTGACCAGATCATCGACAAGCAGAAGTTCACAGAGAAGGAAACGAGGCACATCTTCAAGCAGGTCCTCGAAGGTGTGAAATACCTTCACGACCGAGGAGTCGTACATCGTGATCTCAAGCCGGAAAATATCCTTGTTATGGATAAGGATACCATGACAGTCAAGATCTCGGACTTCGGTCTTGCCAAGATGATTGGAGAGCGCGTTTTCTTTAATACCATCTGTGGCACTCCCAGCTATGGTAAAGGATCCTCAGAATTTGTCTTTGTCACTGTATCGCTCAAATAGCATGGATGGCGACTGTACTAAGAACAAACACAATATTATAGTTGCTCCCGAAGTGATCAGGAACGGGGAGTATGGCAAAGGCGTCGACATGTGGAGTCTCGGAGTCGTCCTCTATATCTGTCTTTGCGGATTCCCACCATTCAGCGGTACGCACTGCCTAAAGCTCAACTTTAATGATCGATATCTGAAGCGACTGATCATATGGCTTGGGCTAATAGAACTTCATTATCGTTTTTCTTTTTCCGACTTTTAGATGATCTTGCCCCACCAAAGCTCAGGATACAAGTCTTGCAGAGCATGTACACTTTCCCCTCGCCATATTGGGACGAGATCAGTGACGAGGCTGTTGATTTAGTTCAAGTATTGCTGGCTCAGAACCCTGAAGACCGGTTGACCGTCGACGAGGCCCTGGATCATGTCTGGATGACACTAGATGTAAGTAATTTTGCTTTGTCTGACATGTACGTAAATACCAACTAGCGCCATTATTCAACACGCCGTCTTTTTATCGGCTATCCGTAATGCTTATTAGGACGACGAGGGAACGATGCCATCCCAGTCGAGAACAGATCCCATGCCCAAGGTCAAGGGGCTGCTCTCACGTGTCATGACAGAGCGCGCCGACAGAGCCATCCAGCGCGGCGTCAGGGTTGGATACTCACAACCCACACCTTTCAGTCAGACGATTCCAGACCTGCCAGAAGACAATGACGAAGACGAGGAGCCACAGTCTCAGGTAGTGGATTCGCAAGAGTATTCGCAGCTCGTAGAGCGAGGCGACACTGTTGAGATGGGCTATGGATCTGGGATTGGAATCTTTTCGCAAGACGGCATGGTCCGCGGTACGGGCATGGACACGGATAGCGAGGACAATGAGGACGATGGGACGTTCTATCACTCTCTTAAGGAGGGCAATCCTTCGTCTGGTAAACCTGCTGTTGCAGAAGATACATCAGATGTATCGAATGACGCTGTGGCCGGAGCCGAGAGCGACCGGTCATTCATGAGCGTCCAAGAGACGTTCAACAGTGAAGGTTCTGCCAAAATTAGTTCCGCCAACAGCTTCCAGGGCGACAAGACCATGAGGGAGCCCAGCATGAATGGCGGTATGGATGATGAGGCAGCCATATCGACAGTTATCACAACAACATCCAAGGAACCACGTCCAGAATCGGGCTCGGACACAGACGAGCGATCCAGTAAAAGGGCCAGGACCGGCCAATAGACCTATGGAGTCCGATTTATTTACGTGCATTTGCTTCGTCTTTTTCGCTTACTCCTGTGCATTTGAATTTAGCATCTTTTACTTTTCGCGTGTTTGTTAATATTGGGTCCGCAGGCAACTCCCATTCAGTCCTAGTTCTCTATTTTTCATCAGTTCCTATCCTTGTTTTCACTCGCAGTAGCAATAAAATATTTGAAGTAAACCCATGCAACGTTATGAGCTAGTGTTATAATCGAAGAAATTAAGGATATGCGATGGCTATCAGGTTGTCTTTTTTGCAAAGAAGCTGGATAATGGCTTCATTCCCGATTTATCAGCCTTGGCCAGTTTTCTCTGCCCGACTGTCATTTTGGGTTTCTATTCCGCGCCCCAAGGGAATCCATGAGCAGACAAAGCACGTTAGACCAGGATAGCACCAGCAGCAGCTCGTGGACGAAATTATGAAGGCGAGACGAGAAAAAAAAAGGCACCTTAGTTTCTTTGGGCTTCGCATCCTCGTCCATATCCATTCCTGAGCGCTTGCCAAAGTCGGATATGAGTGGCAATTGTGTCCTGCTCTCCAATTTGTCCAGCTCAGGGAATCTAATGTTGAAGAGACAAAACAAAAAAAAAAAAAAAAAAGGAAAAGGAAAGGAAAAGAAAAATCGCTGTAATCAGTGTCATGATATTTGATGGTGATCGTGGAGGGAAATCCTGGGTTCTCGTGATTGAGTAATTTAAGGTCGCTTACTGGTATTCGTCAGCGAGTTTCGTAGCCCAGGAGTCGGGCAGGTATGCGGATACGAGTTTTAGTGAGGACTGAATGATGGCCTCTACAAAAAAAACGTTGGAACGTTGGAGAAATCGTAAACAACGTCAATAGTTTTTTTTTTTTTTTTTTTTTTTTACATTCTGCAAGAAGCAACCAAAGAAAAAAAAAAGATGCGATCCATTGTAGAGCAGGATTATTATTTTTTTTACCTGTTCTACAGGCCTCTGACATGGACTCTGTATACGCAATCGAATCCACTAATGCAGGGATCGTCAAGAACTTTTCCTCAAGGACTTGGACTTTTCGTTTAAGCCAAGTCATGACCTTTGCATCATCCAGTCGAAATGTCATCGTATCTCTGGATTCCTGAACCTCGCAGATTGAAGAAAGGTAAGATTCGGTGTTAATGAGGTGAGAAAGGTGTCGGAGGGAGGTGTACTGGTCGGATTCAAAGATGTCGCTCAGAGCGAGGAAGCGGCCGGCAGACTTCGAGGTTTTTAGGCGGGCGAACTCCAGAATTGGGATGAACATAAATATCGGATCCAGTAAAGTGATTATGTAAATTGATCCGTCTATGAAGGAAGAGGTGTTATTGAGATGGATCCGACTTCTGCAGTATCCGATATGTTTCCAGGAGATCCAGTAGGACGGGTACCTGATTGGATTGTATCGCCGATGAACCATGACCGCAGACCTTCCGAGTCGATCATCTGCATCTCGTAAAGCCGACCTTCCTGAATAACATATCGAGATGGGTGCCCTATTTACATACGACTCGCTCCTTAGATCTGTGCCCTTTCTGTCAATGAAATATTGCCGGACAATAAAAGCGCCATTGGTTCTGTTACCTGAACTAGGGCTCGGCAGCAACACTGTGATGGGGTCCTCTGCATTTCTTGGCACTAGAGAGATGAGCAAAAAGAGATAACGATACTATTAGCTCGCGAACTGACCTGGGATCTGAGTCCTGGATTCTGTTGAGCCATATCGAGTTGTAGCTCGTTTGCTTGGAAGGAGGTACATACCCACCGGACCAATACAGATCCGTTGTTGATTCGCAGTGAGCATGACGAATAAAAGTTATTGTCCAGGCAGGTTGCCAAAGTGGAAGTAATGTCCTGTCCCGATGAATCCTTCTTTGGCAATGGCGAATGTCGAGTTGTGCTGGGTCGAGAGGAGTTGAGGTTTTTCGTTGAGTTGATCTTCAGGCGCTTAAATGAATTTTTAAGGGGCCACGCCTTGTACCTATCCAGTCATGATTCATCTGCCTTTGGGAAAAAGGAGCGCGATGATGGACTAAGTTCTCGCGCCATCCACTTACACTCACTAACAATCCGAAGGACTCTTAACTTCAGGAAGGAGAGCATACAGGAACTCACGCCCCAAGCCAAATAGCACATCGCCATGAACACCACACATTCCTCCTCCAGCAGCGGAGGTTCAGGCATCGGGAGCGGACCTCTGGGCTATGGAAACACCCCAACCTGCTACTTTGTGATGATAGGCACCAAAGACAATCCTATTTACGAGGCAGAGTTCGTCTCCGTCAACACCGCCCGCGCGTCTTCTGGAGTCGCTGCTATTCCAGATGCCAAGGTATTGACACGTCCTATGGGGATATCAGGATTAATTTGGAATGCTCAGGCTTGTCGATGTTACACTACGCCTTGATCTGGTTTTGTTTTCAACTATTGAAGGACTTCATGGATTAGAAAGTATGGTGCTAACACTCAAATCCCTTGCCTCATTCATTAGAAAGAAGAGTTCCGCCATTTGAACCAGTTCATCGCCCATTCAGCTCTGGATATGATCGAGGACATTCAGTGGAGCACCAACCAAATGTACGTCTTTTTAAATGATAGATCCTTTGCGAATTTTTATTATCAATGACAACACATTGTTTGCGAATAGAAACGCTCAAAATGAAAGGAGCAAGGAGTACACTCCAGGATCCCTAGAAGACACTTCTTTACATTCTTTGCACTTTGCATTTTGCGTTTTTTTTTTTTTCCTTTTTTTCTTTTTTTGCAAACCAGGTACCTGAAATCAATCGACAAGTTCAACGAACGATTCATCTCCGCATACCTGACCGCTGGAAACATCAAGCTGCTGCTATTGCATGATGCTAAGAGTGAAGACGCAATCCGAAACTTCTTTAATGATTGTTATGAGCTCTATATCAAGGTATGTCTCAGTTAGCCAGTCAGTTGCAGCGAACGTCTGTGCCTTTATCAGATTGGGAAAGTGCTAATCAAGGTCTTTGGGGGGGTTTTTTTTTTGGTTGGGGGTGGGTGGGTTTATGAAAATAGACGCTATTAAATCCGTTTTACGAACCCAATACGATCATCAACTCGCCTGCATTTGACACCAAAGTCAGACTGAGCGCGAAGCGATATCTTTAATATGCGCAATCCAATAAAACAATCATGTACTAATACCCAAACAGCTACCACCCGGCGCCTAATTGACCCCTGAAAGTGCGGCTATGCCGTTGCGGCGGCGAATTCGCAGCTCAGACGGTCAATGATTGCAGACTCAGGTTCAAATCTACTGGGAGCTGAACTTTGTTGTTTAGTGACAGAAAGCTCCTTAATCCAGGAGTAGGCAAGGTCCCCATAACATCTTGACCCAGCTTTGCTCAACGTGATGCGTCTTCATCTGATTCCGCTCCCTCATTCCATCGTCGGCATTCTATATGGACACCTCCGACCAGACTGAAGCCAACCTCTTTGCCGGTCATAGCACGATCGAAGGGTATACCGAATCCTTATCTCTAGCCGCAGAGCAACAACAGCAACAGGCCGATACACTGCAGCTTCAGCAGGAGCAGATCCACACACAACCCGTTGTTGAGACACAGAGACGGGTGCCTGATAACAGACCCCGTCGCATCCAAAAGTCATCCTCGTCTTCGGCTTATGCTGCTTGGATACGAGCTCAGGCCACAGGATCGGCTTATTGTACGAGAATAATGTTTAAGGTTTTCGGAATTTGTCTGGCGTTCTGCTTCGCCCAACAGTCAGGTAAACCAGGTAACTCACATATTTTTTACGCAGTTCTTGTCAGCGGAGGAGCGCTGTGTTTGTTCTTCTCGAACTGGATTTCTGGCGTTTACTCCATGTAAGTGCACTCAGCCGCTCCGTGCTTTTCCCTCTAATTCTTGATGCTTCGCTAACCCCTTCACGCCCGCATTTTCTGGACCAGAGTGCTAGGGATCCTGGTCTACCTTATCGAACAAACCCCTCCCCGCCGCACCTCTGGATCGCTAGCTGCGTCCAAACAACCCCGCATCTCCTTCTTACCCTCTACAGTTCTCCGCGCGCAGTCTATCCGCGTACTCTTCTACGTCCCCGCAGCCGTGCCCTGCTTCTTGCGTGCTCCAAATTATCCTGGAGGATTGTGTTTGATTTCCAGCGGTATCACTTATACTGTCGCTACTGCGATCGATTGGCGGAAGAAACGTGCGTCATTGCAAATGAACAAAAGCTCTGTTCGAGAACGGGATGGAGCTGGGTATAGTGCCGGGTTCAGATGAAAGCTGTCCATCGCACCAAGGAATTTTGTGTCTTGTTCTGGTCGATGGCTGGTATAGCCTTTTTTTTTTATTTTTCCGGTACTGGTGAGCTGGATAATAAAGTCGAAAGGCAGGTTTATGCCTCTGTCTTCTGCACATGATGGACCAGCCCAGTACCTATCATGGATCGTAGCCAACATGTAAGCGACGTGTTAAAATCCATTTACATATTCAGCTCCTTGGACGATGACCACCGCAAATGATGTAAAGGACGCATACCTTCGGTACCATTGTACAAAAAGTAGTTCAGCAACGGTGCATCCTTGCCCGAAAGTGTCTTCAATATATCCTGTGCAAGGAATCCCCCTACAATGGCGCACACAGGCGAAATCTCTGCTGATACAGTTGCGACAAGAGTCCTATTAAGCGGAGCAAATAAAAAGCGCCTAAGTTAGACTAGACAATGACTTGAGGTTGCGAGGATCTATTCTAACAATGATGTCCTGAGACGTACTTGATCAGATCATCGTCGACAAAAGCGCCATCAACTTGAGCAGACTTCAGTCGCTCATCTCTGAATTTCAGCATGGCGTCCAGGTCTCCCTGATTGCTGCTCTGAGGCAGTCTTCCATTGTGTGCTTTTTGGAACAGCCAAAGAGCTACCAGACGTAAGATAAGTAAAAAGGCACATATTTAGGGCATTTTAGTTTTCAGCATAGTACATGAGCAGTTCCAAACATTCGACCCATCCAAGCACACTTTCTCAGACCTTGAATAGCAAAGAGCAGTGGCGAGACCTTGCGCTTCAATGCCTTTGGCTTTGGATATCCCCAACGTGCCTCCATAGTGTCTGCTAAGCTAGCATAATTCTGGCTCCGCTGTGTGATCGTCGTCTCTGGCTCCTTCCCCCTTTCCGTCACGGTTTCTTGTGTTTCCCTGAAATAATAAAAAAAAGAAAGAGTCAGTGAGAATTCGTTCACCTTCTCACGTCGTTGTCGTTGTCGTTGTCGTTGTTGTTTTCGTCTTTTTTTTTTTCCTGAATGGGCCAATGTACATCTCGATTCTGCGAGGCAAAGACGTACTCTCTGTATTCATGTTTAGTGAGATCGCAGAAGATGTATCCAAAAAATCCGTGCACCCCTGCAATATAGAGTCCGGTCTTTGTGCCCCTGCAGATATTGTCAATGCGATCCTATATTTCGAGCGGATGAAAAAAAAAAAAAAAGAAAAAAAAAAAAAAAAAAAAAAGAAGCTTGGTTAGTCAACATATCACGAATCAGATCCCATCCTGAAATCTCCAATTGAATTCTAATGCAAGAAATCCTTACCATTTGCCCTGGGTCACATCCTGTAAGACACACAATATTGAATCCTGTGAAGAACGAGTCCGGCTTTTGCGCAATGTCGTCCTGATCCACAACCACCTTCACTCTAGGGTTCAAGTGTCTCGCATTTTCCGCTGCTACCTCGGCGCGCTAGTGTATTGAACGAAGAAACCGGAGAGAGAAAAAGACATAAGGAAGAAGGACATTGCAAGGACAAATATGAATACGATAGTGAGACCAACGCATCTATCACATACGTTACGGCCAACGTCCTCCTTACGGACCAAGAATTGAGCTCCAAGATCCTCCTCTGTTACGACCTCGTCTTCGAGCAACGTGATAGATCCCACACCTGCGAGGATAATGTTCTTGCAGACCTCGTTGCTCAACGCGCGCATGCCCGCGATCAAGATTGATGCGTTTCTCATTCTATCAGGTGCGCATGTTTATCAGAGCGATGGGAACCATGATTTAGCACGCAGTACTTGTGCATTCTTCGAACAGCAAATTCATATGGTATGAAGAGCGTTGAGGGCGGTCAGCTACCTGTGCTGGGCTTCAAGACCCCAGAGACGAATCTGTCGGTCATAGAGCGCAGCCTCATCTAATCACAGACAAAAGATGCTTGCGTTAGTAATGACCAAATCGCATCGAGTGCAATTCCGTAAATGCTCTAACATACCCTCAGTGATCTTATGTTCCATGGGAAGAGGGATTTTGTAGTGTAAGGTGGCAGCTGAACAAGTTGGCCCTTGGAAGCGACAATGCTTTAGCTCTAGCAGTCTCGCAAAACAAAACGCGTACAAAATCCACCAATGAAATTGCGTTGCTTACTGACTGCACTCTTTGCTTCTCTCCATGCTCTTCGCCTTCCTACTCCAGAAAGACATTTCTTTCTCAGTCTCCTCCACTTCAGTCGAGAGGAGGAAGCAGAAAAAATTACGATATTTTAGGATTATTGTAGAAGGAAGTGAATGAGAAAGAGATGTAGAACCGCTGATCAAGGCGATTGGATAGATATTTCGCACGAAATCTGCTGCATACATTATATAACATACACCGCGGATCGAGGTGAAATATGCGACAAGTTCTAGTCATCGTAGCTGGGTAGGGAGATCAGTTCCTGTCTTTAGAAACTTAAGCTGTGCGAACACAATCCGCATCAAAGGTAAGCGATTAATCTCTTGATACGCTTTTTACATCTTGGAGGGCTGGTATTCTTATGTCGTACTCGGATCTCCTTCTATTAAGCCCTTATTAAGTCGTTATTCTCAGCAACCAGTGTGACTTGACTCTGCGTTCTTCAGCGCCCCAACCCTTCGTGGCATGCTCTCAGTTAGGGTCTGGCAGACCGACGCCAGAATTTTGTTTCATTCGGCCAGCAATCGTTCCCACAATTCGATCATTCCCTCAAGAGGCTCACGATACTTGGATAGTTACCTCTCAAGGTGCTCCCAGAGGTGCTCTATCGGATCCGTAACTGGAGGGCCTGTGGGCCAAATGAGCAAGTTGTGGTTCTTTTCCTCGAAAAATACTTTAGCTGCTCTTGAGATGTGTTTGGAATCATAACTCTGCTGGGAAATCATATCCTGAGGCCGGATTCTATACCATTCCGTGTCAATGAAACGCACCCCCAAGGTTCGACACACAATTCAGCATCCATTGTTCCATGGATTTGAGAGATGAAACCTAGTCCTGAGTGTGCCGTATTTTGACATAAGTACATATTCTAGTTAGCAAGACCCGTACGATTCGATAACCCGTGTCGCATATTTCACTAGAATCCACTGTATCTTATTAATTTTAATAAAGGTAACTATTATATTTTATACAAATAAATACCCAATCGGTGTGGTGTGTGGAGCCACATCTCTTTCTCACTTATCCCAATCTCAACCCGCCGGGGCAGCTGTAAAATAGCCATCCTGGCGGGGCCTTTAAAAATCCCTCTCTTGCCTCGTTACTTGTTTGCCCTTGTAAAACCTTAATTTATTGCATTTTTTTATTTCTTACTTATCGTCCTCGATCTCGCGCACTGCCAGTCCATTCGCCACGTCAGCTGGACAGCGCCATACTGGATCTTCGACTCGTGATCGGCCATGTCAGCATCGCCTCTACCGTCCTCCCCGTCGAGAGGATGCAGATGCGATGAACCTTGATGAACCGACACACCAGCGTATTTGGGCCGCTACTCTGACAGGACTCGCCGTTGATGCGTCACTAAGTGCTACTCGACTGCATGGATTCTCACGCCGTTAGTAATCAGATGCTTTATTGCGACTACCAGGTAATAATGACTGTGTCATATGGCCTATTTTACACGCTGTATCTGTGTTCGACAGCTTTGACTGAGTCCAGACATTAACTTAAGCCATTGAGCAATAAGTAATTGCTCGGTCACTGTAATTAAAGATCCCTCTGTTGTTCTCATTGATTCTGGACAGTCATATTCTTCAATGAAGAAGTAGAGGATCTAAAAAACAACAATCAGAAACATTCAAGCAACATTCCACCTCATTTAGAAACGACGTTTTTTCCATTCTCTCATTCAAGATCACAATTGTCGCGTACCACGACATGATCGATCGGTACTTGGCAAGTGATGGGTCGACTCTTGGCAACGCGTACGAGCGGTATACGAGGGCAATGGGATATATATATATATTCCATGGTTCTGTATCTTTTGTTCCCTATCTAGCAACTTCAATATATCCTACGCTTCCTTTGATCTTGTTTCCTAAACCACATATCCCCTCTCCTTGTTCTGTCCTGCCGTGTTTAAGAAGGTCATTTTGACTCTGAATAAGCATAGGTTGGTGACATTGCTAGATCACACAACTTTGACCTTTTTTTATTATTTTTCTGATTTTGTCTCGCCATATCCACCAACCCTGACCATCGTGCCCTCCCTCGCCTTCTTGCACAACCACCTTGATTTTTTTAAACCCCTTGTTAATGGCCTGGACCCAAGACTAGCCATGCTGGAAAACGCCGTAACCATCGGTCTCCCCGCCTAGATCAACAAGCAAGCCATAATGGACAAAACCGACGTCGTTACTCAGGCTAGCAACCTTACCCAAGCCGCTATCCGTTCGGAGCTGGATGCGATACGCAGATCCGTGGATGAGTTCCGCCGCGATGCTGCAGCTACGTGGGCCACCAAGAGTGTGATAGTATCCTAGGCTAATCTTCTACTTCACCCTCAACCGCACCTTCATCGCCACACCTCCATCACCGCGCCTCCACCACTGTGCCTCCTGTACACTAGTATAAATACCTCTCTCTCTCTGTATAATAAGCCAGATACCAGCAAGGAAGTCAAGCTCCGTCAATGTGCTACCTTGGAGATTGCCATCAGCCAGGCTAACTTGATCCACTCCATCCTTTTCCCCAATGGCCCTACCGTCGCCCCCACCCCCAAGCACGACCCTAACGCCATGGACATTGACAATCCCCATGTTGCCATCCACAATCTCACCACACAGGTCAAGTACCTGTCCCGCAACAATGGCTTCGGCAACACCAACAACACTTCTCGCCCTCCCAAGCCACCCCTGAAGAGAAGGCCTACCTCATCGCCAAGAAGGGCTGCTTCCGCTGCCCCAAGCTTGGTCACATGGCAAACCAGTGTCGCACTTTTCTAAGCCAGCAACAGCCGCGTCAGGTCAACAACGTCGAGGTTGCCGCTAGCTCTTCTTCTGAACAGGCTACTTCCCAGACCCAGTCGTGAAAAGCCAACAGCAACTAGAGAAAGTCCGGGTCCTAGTTGCTGCTGCTCCCTCCTCTGTTCTTCTGGACCAGGGGAGTAAGCGTCTTTCCTCAGATAAGTTTTCTTTTTCTTTTTTAAATAAAAAATCTGCTGTGCCCCAAGACCTTGCTCCTCTGCAACAGGATTACCACTCGGTTACCAAGCTGCACGGTTACGACACACAGAGCCAGGATGGGAGCCCGGCATCATGACAACTCCACTACGACACTGTACAATAGGCCCCAGACATGTATATATAGACCCTACTTACGATCATTAAACAGCATTCATTTCTACGCATTCCTACTTGACCACTGCCCTTGACCCCTTGACTCTGCTGCTGTTGCATCCTCCCCCTTCTGTCGTTGCCGATACACCTGCTGACCCTCTGTCCCTGGTTCCCCCTTCTACGATGGTGCCCTTGCCCGCTGTATGCGCCACCCCTGTCCCTCCTCCTCAAGACGGGGCTGGATTGACTGATACAGTGGACCTGGACCCACCTATGTCTTTCTCCTCTCTAGCCCCCACGTCTGTCTTGCCTGTCATGTCTATGCTTGAGTCTGTGTCTCTTCCTCTACCTGCCTCCGTCTGTGCTACTGGGCCTGCTATCTCTCCCTCCTTTCTGTCATCGGAATGTGCCCCCACTATGTCTAAGAGCAAAATCCGTCCGTTACGAAAAGGGGAATTGGAGTATCAACCTTTACTGCGGAACAAGCCAAAACAACTCTTCTTACATTCGTCTGCAACGTCAATGGCCATGCCGCTCGGATCCTTATCGATGGTGGGGCTCAGGGTAACGTAATCAGCTCTTCTTTTGTCAAGCGACACGCAATTCCTCTCCAATCGTCTTCTCCCATCCCCATTGTCCTTCCAGACGGATCACAGTCCTTTTCTGCTCACACTGCCAACGTTTCCCTCCAACGACAACAATACTCCACCACCCTCAACCCCATTGTCTATCCACTCAAAAAATACGACCTCCTTCTGGGCAAGCCATGGCTCGCTCAAACCAATCCCCTCATCAACTGGCGCACCAACAATCTCCGCATCCACCATGACGGCATCGACATCGACTGGGACTGCACCGGCTTTCAGTCATCATCCATCAGCACCCGCATTTGTGGCCTCCTCCTCTCTCACATTCAGTTTTATACAGAAGCGACAGCCCCTGGCAGTGAAGTCTACCTTGCACTCATTCGCTCTCACGACAAAAACAGCAACAGCCATAACGACAATGACCAACCCGACAACTCTGACCACCAACAGCCGTCCATCACTCCCATTCCACCACCACCACCTCCTTCTTTCCCTCCCGACATACACACCATTGTCACGACGAATTTCCGGACGTGTTCCCATCCTCTCTTCCCTCTGGCCTCCTGTGATAGTATCCTAGGCTAACCTTCTGCTTAGCCCTCAACCACGCCCCCATCACCGCGCCTCCACCACTGCGCCCCCTGTATATTAGTATAAATACCTCTATCTCTCTGTATAATAAAGATCATCCGTTCTAGCCCTTGTCTCTTGTCCCCTGCCTCTCGTGTTCCTACCTCGTGTCCTCTTGTTCCTGCACTTGTTCCTTCCTTCGTTTTGTTGCTATTACACCTCCCTTCTGACCGCGGAGATGCCATGCGCATTGAAACGGACCCCACCGCTGTGGTGTAGTGGCTCTATATCAGGTAAAAGTACTAGCTGTGAATATGTTGCTCAATAAAAGTCTCTTCTGCTTTACGAAGTCTCTACATAATAATTATCTTACGGTGTATGAATAAAGCTCCAGATGTGGGGGCACTGGTAAGAGATCTTTCAACGATGAGGATAATAAAGACAGCAAAACTATTTACAAGAATAATAAAGGCGACAACACACTCGGGTTAGGGATCTGCAAGGTCAAAGGGACTCTGTCTTGACTCCTGTGTCCAGACGTCGGCATCGAGGGGTACTGTTCTTGATCCTCCGCTCTTGTTCGTTATGAGACCATGATCATTACCTGTCGTGGGGGCAGGCAGGTAATGTGAGCGGACTCGCAGGAACACTTGGGGGGGGGGGGGCACTAGAGGTGCAGCAGTTCTGCAACAGGATTACCACTCGGTTACCAAGCTGCACGGTTACGACACACAGAGCCAGGATGGGAGCCCGGCATCATGACAACACCACTATGACACTATACAATAGGCCCCAGACATATATATATAGACCCTACTTACGATCATTAAACAGCATTCATTTCTACGCATTCCTACTTGACCACTGCCCTTGACCCCTTGACTCTGCTGCTGTTGCAAGTTCAGACGCACGGGTCCCGTCTCTACTCTTGCTGGGCGATATGCTATGAAGGCCAGCTGTGGCAGAGTATACCGATCGAAGGGTACAGTGTGTTGGGACAGGGATGCGTGGAGCGACTTGGAGTGTCGTGCGGGGGCAAGTGTTGAGCAAAGTATAGTGAGGAAACAGACCAGGAACCTTTTGGTCCTGTCGTTCTGTGATATTTATTGACCAAAGAAAATTTCTATAAATGCAAACCCTATTGACTCTTGTCTAATTGCATGTCCTTCTACTTGCACATCCTGTAACTGCACGTGCAGCACGTGCCTGGTATGATCGTATGAGTGTCCTGTACCTATTCCTCCCATCGTGTCATATCAGGTGTTGTGTCCGTCCCTTGTACCTGGATACCCCGTCTATACTCCGTGTGGGTTTACCACACCACGCCGCCGACCCCCTCTCAAACCCGTCATTCGGTTATCAATAGCCGAGTTGGATGAACTCAAGAAGCAACTGGACGACCTGCTAGCCAAGAAACTTATCAAGCCCAGCACCTCCCCCTATGATGCACCAGTCCTTTTCGTAAGAAGGCCGACGGTGAGAAATATAACTGTCCAGAGAGTCAATGAGAACAAGAGAGGGATCTTTAATTACAGCGACTGAGCAATTACTTATTGCTCAGTGGCTTAAGTTAATATCTGGACTCAGTCTAGCTATCGAACACAGATACAGCGTGTAAAATGGGCTATATGCCACAGACGGTTCTCTTCGTATGTGCGTTGACTACCGGGGTCTCAATCGCATCACCAAGAAGAACCGCCATCCTCTGCCCAGGATCGATGAGCTGATTGATCGCTTTCGCGGGGCCCGATATTTTACCAAGCTGGACTTGATCTCAGGATATCATGAGCAACGTATCTACAGTATGGTGCAAAATGTGGCATATAGCCATATTACATGCTGCCACCGCGTGTATTTAATTAGATCCAGCGAGTCCTATCAATTTACTTAAGCCACCGAGTAACATATAATGTTCTCGGTGGATTAATATTAAAGATCCCTCTCTTGTTCTCATTGACTCCTGGTTCATATATACTTCGCACAAAACTGATTCAATGATGCGATGATTTTTGCATTGGCACTCGCCTACAAGGAACCAATGCCTCAGCCATCGTCATATTCACCACAAATGTAGCCCATCCAATGACGAACAGGGCTGCTTGCTTTGGAGCCAGAAGTATGCACACCCATTGCTGCATGACGATTGTGCCATCCGTCATCATTGAATCAGTTTTGCACCTACTCCTTGAATACGAAGAACAGATTTTTTTTTTATTCAAAATGGTAGCTCTTTAGTACTTAGTTTGCTTGCCCTTCGCTCTATGGACCGCGCTGAGCCTCGTCGGCATGCTCCTGATGAGTTCCCGGCAGAAATCAACTGGTATCTTGTACTATTCCGTTGATATTCTCTCCCATAGCTCCTTGCAGCTTTTTGGCGGATTTGGATACTTTCCCAGCTGTACTTTGAGATAGGCCCACATATGCTCGATCGGGTTCAGATCAGGAGACTGTGCTGGCCAATATAGAAGGCGCTCATCAGCCTCAGTCATATGGACGGACTCCAGAAATGCCTTGATGACCTTGGCCGTATGCTTCGGATCGTTGTCGTGCTGGAAGATGAATTCGTCCTTGGCCATGCCCCACTCCTCGACAGACATCTGTAGATCCTCCTTCAGAATCTGGATATACAACTGGGAGTCCAGGGTCTCATCGATCTTTGCGATATAGCCAGGTCCGTACCATGACATACAAGACCATACCATGACGCTTCCGCCGCCAAACTTGACTGTTCCCTGGACTGTACGGCTTGTCAGTCGCCCCGGAGCGTCGTCCCAGACCCACCTAATGCCATCAGAACAGATCCTATTGATTTTGCACTCGTCTGACCATACAACTGTGGCCCAGTCCTCTTCCGTCCACTCTTTGTATTTCTTGACAAACTGCATCCGACCTCTAGTGTGCTTTGTTTTGAGTGCTGGTCGCTTGACAATCTTTTCGGCCACTAGTCCAGCTTCCCGAAGTCGCCGTCGAACTGTCCACACCGATACAGGTCGTGCCAACATCCTGTTGGCCTCGCTCTTGGCCTCCACAGCAGTCCTAAGAAGTCCGCGCTTCATGTTCAGCTTGAGGTGCTCCACGGTTTCTTGACCAATCTTTCTCGGACGGCCTCCCTTGTTGCTCGGCATGTTTTCTTTGTAACCTGAACGTATTCTGCTAGCCGTTGCCTGAGAGATGGTAAGACGTTGGGCTGTCTCACGAGTGGAAATACCCTCAGACATGAGGCTTATTGCTTCCTTAACAGTGGATGGAGGTACGGGCTTCATTTTTTGCAGATAGATAGAGTAGAATAAGGCAAACAGGAAAACAAAACACAAAATGGGTTCATTTATAATGAATCTGATGAAAATGACGATGGTATTTAAAATTACATAAAAATGAGGTTAAGGTGCAAAACTGATTCAATGATGACGGATGGCACAATCGTCATGCAGCAATGGGTGTGCATACTTCTGGCTCCAAAGCAAGCAGCCCTGTTCGTCATTGGATGGGCTACATTTGTGGTGAATATGACGATGGCTGAGGCATTGGTTCCTTGTAGGCGAGTGCCAACGCAAAAATCATCGCATCATTGAA
>NW_026251854.1:0-39505 GCF_025024155.1 Gamsiella multidivaricata
AGACCCCTCCCATTAGACCATTAATTGAAGGCGCGAAACGGAGTTTATGGTCGGGCGTTGTTCTCTGAAGGAACAGGCACAGAGCGAGACAACACCAAGCAGGCAAGATACAGAACATGAGCATAAACAGCCCACAGATGTAAGTCCGTTCAATAGTAACTAATATCTCTCTATGTCATCAAGACCATATCAATGCGATTCCATATGTACACCCTGTACATGGTCTAATGAGTAGGAAATGAATGATATTAGTTGGCGCTCAACATATTTGTTCCTGGACAATGACACCTAATTGCTTACACGCTGCTCACCTTGGTTTTCTTTACTTCTCTCCCTTCTCTTCTCTTCACTCTACTCCACTCCACCTCGCGTCCACTCTTGCGCTTGCAATTTTCACTTCTCCGTCTCTCAATCACGTCTCTTCCACCTTTTTCGCACTTTGAACCACTCCAGTGGATCCCTCCCCTACTCTTCTCACTACCCCTCCCTGCTCTACTTCACTCTTTTTAACTCCTCCACTCCTCCACTCCTCCGTTCCTTTCATTCATTCCATTCACGCGCACCAGATCTCACGCCCCACAGCCGAGTGATGTCTATGCACCCGAGCCTGCTTCTCCTGATTCCACTCATTCCAATCTAACACCTTCAACCCCACACCTCGACTTACTATCCTGCGACTATACCATACCTAGCATCTTATCCACTATACCCTTCTTACCCTCACCACCTTCCTGCGCACTTACGACAGCCTCACGAAAAAGCACTCCCCTGTCATACTCCAAACAACAATTGTCAACAACAGTAACAACAAACAAAGCGAAACAAAAAGAAAAAAGGCTGCAACAGTAAATCCCGCCCAATGTATATCGCCCGCGGCTGCCCTGGCTACGCCGCGCTCTGCAGTCTCTTTCTCTGCCTGCGACTCTTTGTTCAACCGGCCGCGGCTCAGGGAGGTAGGAATCAGAGCACCTTTAATCTCCACGGATTTATTTTCACGACTATCTATCTATCTATCTGTCTATCAATCTGTCTATCTATCATCACCCACTATGATTCTGGCATGACGCCAATTGCCAATTGATTGTCTTTTTATCCAAAACAGCAGGAAGCATGAACGGGAGAGGTATCATGGCAACAACAAGCTGCAAGCAGACTATGGGCTTGCATTAGCATTGGTTTTGTGCCCGACGCAAGAAAACCCGCTTTGTGCATCACATCAACAATGACGAGACCAGCCCGCTATTTTTATCGCATTCGCATGGAGCAACATCAACATCAACAACAGCACCAGCAGCACCAGCAAACCTACATAATAATAACGACAACAACTGGAGACATGGCACCAGAACATAACATTATATCACCAGCTTGAATTTCTTTTTCTGATTACAGCACGCAGGTTCTCTCGACAGTAGAGCTGTGCATTATTGCATTATGAAATATTATATGAGTTATTATGAAAGCAAAGGAATCTCTAAAAAAAAAAGCTCAGGAGGACAGGGATCCGCGGAAAATTCTCTCGCAGCCAAACAGTCGATCCATTTCAATCAGTCCATGGATCAATGCTGACCATTTCTTCTTTCTTTCATTGGTATGCAGGCAATCCCTGTTCCAATGTCCCAATATGTGCCCCTGCCGCAGGAGAGGTCTGGGCCGAGGACTCGCTCGAATCCGTGATTTGGAATCCAAAGATGATGTATCCCTTTGATCAATACGACAAGGTCGACATCTACATTGTTGACGAGGGCAATGATACCCGCACGTTCCTTCTTCAGGACGAAGCGGATCTGAGTCTAGGGATGATGGCGACCAGACTCGATTCTCAATTCTTTCCCGAGGACCTGCCAAGTAACCGCTCATGCCATGTGCTGATGACAGGGGTAGGGAATGCCCTCGACGGGACCCATCGGACCCTGAACTCGAGCTCGTTCCTTCTGATTCGTAGGTGCATTTCGCTGCAATACCAATCGTGCTTGCACGGCCCATTTACCGGGATATTGGGTCTTAACAGGACTTGTTTTTGGAATCCAATAATCTTTAGGCACTAAACAAATGGTAAACGGGACACTGGTTCCTATCACTGCCACACCAACATCAACACTAACGACTACAACCATGGGCACCGCCACGACCACTACGACTGCCACTACCACAACGGCCGTCAATTCTACCACAAGTAAGCCCGATACCGCAGCCGGTAACCCAACAGGGATTTCAGCACCAAACGGACAGAAGAGTAATTCGCTATCACCGCTCGTCATTGGACTCATCTCCGCGGGATGTGTTACGCTCCTGATCGCCATTATCGCTATCGGTCTTCTGTACAGGACTCGGAGGCGATTTAAGGGAGACGCTACTCACTTCAAGAGTCTTTACGACCAGCCCAGTTCCCCAACGGACGAATTCAGCAGGAGCCCGATGTTTAAATCCGAAGAGGGCAAGCCAGATTTTGTGAGGGGAGGATCATTTGTTGGACCAACTTTTGGTAGTGCCAGCACTACCGGTCGCAGTTCTTCTCATACAGCGCGGTCAGCAGAGCCGATGATCAAGGGCGCACCAAGCATGCTTGGCTACAACCATAGTCAACAGGCGCCCTCGTCTACGACTGACCCCTTACCCTTGCTGGCACGTAATTCTTCAACCCCCTATCGCGTTCCTGAATCCGCTGCAGAGGTACAGGCAACCGGAGAAGCAGCAGCAGCAATGCCTGGAAATGGTGGAGACGACCAACTTTCGCGGACGACGAAAGGGCCGCTTCTAACTGCAGGGGATGCACATTTAATCGCAGAGACGTTCCGAAAATCGATGCGCAGGCCACGTTGGGAAGCTGAGGCCGATGAGGAGGAAGAGGAGGATGAGGCCCGACAGGCTGCGAACGAGTTGCTGAGGAAGGAGTTGAGTGAGCAAGGACTAGATGTGCAGCGCGGTGTCCAACGACGTGTGACGATACAGGATCGTACACATAGAACAAGTATACCACCAACACCACAGTCGCAAACAGCGTCCATTCCAGAGCCATAGAAGACACTCCTGCTGATATTCACCAAGTGCCTCGTGTAATAGAATCTTGAGTTTGCATTGTGATTATTCCTTTTGAGGACCGGGTCAAAGTGACAGGTTGACGTTGTCATGATAACATTTTGCTTTTGGGCTTGTAAAGAATCGTCAAGAAAACAAAAGCATGTCAATTGGGGCTATGCGCCAGATTGGAGACTAGCGATGAGTCCGTGCTCGTGGCGAAAAAAAAACAAACAAAAACAAAAACTCACGAGCTTATTTCGCATACATCTCAGTTACCGCAATAGAATATATTATCACTACATTAGCAGATGAACAAAACCACAGTCGATGATGTATCTGCGCGGCAGGAAAGAGGGGTATATCGTGGGAGCCATACGGTAGGCGTGAAAGGGGGAGACAGAAACAAAATGAACAAGCGCGTTGGTGCTCAGTGTTTGTGGCCTTTCTTTGGTTTAGATTTATTCCCCTTCTTCTTGCCCTGGTTCTGACCTTGACCCTGGCTCTGACTCTGCTGTTGTGCTGCGATCAACGCGGCCGCTGAGGATGAGACCTTAATCGCTGCTTCAGAATCTTCCTCCCACTCCATCGGTTCAGCTCCCGCCTCACTTGAAATCGGCACCGCAGTTTCAAGACTAATGTTGTCGTTTACATTAAGCAATGCTACCTCAAGCTGGTTAGCAGCTTCCGTAGCCGCAACCCACTCAACGGCCTGCCCCTGGCTACTGCCGTCATCCATGGCCGTCCACTCTGGGGATGCACTTCCAAGAACATGGGTTTCCTCCGGTTCAACGACAGCTGGTGCTGTTACGGTCAGTGCCTCGTCAACAGCCTGCATTGCCTTTTTCTCGTTAAACTCCTCCCTCTCCTCCTTCCCATCCTTCTCGCGCTCCAGTCTGCATCGCGCGGGGAGTGGCTCCTTTTCGTTTATGGTCGTAGTCTTTTGGATCGCCTCTATGGCTACGACGCTGCGCTGAAGAACCTTTGGCTCATATGGAGCCGAGTTTATAAAACTGTATTCATCGACGACAAAGGGACTCTCTTCCTTTTCCATGCTCAGATACATGTCCATTTCTTCATCCCGAAGCGCGGAGTCGCGGATTTTTTCAACGCCCAGGTCAAGGAAGTGGTTGCGCGCGTCAAACAGAAGATCTGTGCCAGAGTGGGTCTCATCGCCTTCCAAACCGAATGTGTAGCTCTCAGCATAAAGATCGCGACACCGCATCATCTTTTCGCGGGTCATGGAAGGTGACTCGGGCGATAGGTAATCGCCATTACTATCTGTTGAAGTGCCGGGTCGGTGGCCAGAGGACTGTTGATGATGGTGGCTGTACTTTCCTCCGCTCAACAGAGATAGAGAGTTGGACGAAGTTGACCTCCTGGCGAGATTTGAGGCTATAGTCGAGGCTGCATCCTGATGAACACCATAATCATTGGCAGAGTACTGACCCCAGACAATCGAGCGCTCCTGTGGTATGGTCAGACTGTTCATATCGGGGAACCGAGAGCGTGAAGAGCCGCTGGCCGCTGAGCTGTATTGCTGTTGGAGCTGCTGTCTTTCCAGAGCGTTCAATCCGGGATGGCTTCCAATCTTGGTAATTGAATGTCCGCCGGTGCCAAAGGCATACTCGGCACTCTTGCCATGTAAGGAATTGTTGGAGACCGAGCCCGTTTGATCGAGAGCACTGTTGCGAGAGCTGTTGTTACTTCGTATGAGCGCGTTCTTGATCGACCTGAACCCTGCAGCAAAATCATAACTCCGACTCAGTTCTTGGCGACGCATCTTCCCAAGAGATCCGGCGGATGGTGACGGGCGCTTCATGGTGACAGAAGCTATGGATGAGGGAGACCCGTTACAACTGGAGTTCTCTGGATCGTTAAGATATGTTGCTGTGGGAGGAGGAGAGTGAATCGTGTTGAGGAAAGTACGATCAAAGTGGATTGGAGAGCCTTTTCTGATCGGGAGATCTGTATAGGAGAACGGATGGAACAGGTCAGCATTCGTGGTCATTCAAGCTCATCCTGTTTTATCGCGCGACGCGCCACTCCATTACCTCGTCGATGGTAGCCGTCGCTCGAATATTCATCTTGCACGTCGCCTCCTTGGCTATTCTCGTAAAATCGGCGATAGACGGTGAAGCCGACAATGGCACCCATCAGTAACAAGATGGGGATGGCTGCCAACATTAGAGGATCTTTGTGTGGACTTCCAGTTCCATCCTGACTCTCGGTGATAGTGGCATCCGTCAAGTTCTTGGGGTCAGACTGGCCGGCGCTGGCTTTTCCTAGTGACCCAGTAGCTCCGGCTGGGTCAACAGGGCCTGACCCTCCCTGGATCAAAATTCTTTGCTGTCCCTTAGCTTGCTCTCCATTCTCCTTATTGGTCTCCGCATGACTCAAGGACTCGTGTAAGAGCTCATTGCCACCAGCGCCGCCAGTGCTTCCTTCGACCTGATGGACAGCATAAATAGTTTGGCCCGGCACAACATCTGCCACCTGGAGCGGGTGGTGATCCTCCGACTGTGGTTGCGGCTCTTTGGCTCCAGAGATCTGCTCTGTACTGCGCTTCTGTTCATGATGATGGTGGCGCTGCTGGTGCTGATGATGATGATGGTGGTGTTTGACTCTATCTCGTCTACTCAGATGCTTAGCCTTCAAGGTTGCCTCAGCCATTTGCTGTTGGTATCCCTTCGCCTGAGGCAAAGAGTCGTTGTCGGTAAGGAAATCAAACAGACCACCTTGATCTCCATTTAGTTCCGCCACACTCTGCTCCTTTAACCAATTATCCTCTTTTTCTCGACCCTCGGCCTGGCTCAAGCTGCTGTCCTCCAGGTCGTCAATCGCTTTAATATTGTCACCCGGCATAGACTTTAGATCGCGGTCCTGGAAAGAGACACAGTCTGGCTCCTGAATATATGGCGAAGATGCCCAGCGAGAGTTGAGCAGCGGCATAAACAAACTGTCTCTAATCTCCGCTTGCAGAGCGGCTTCGCTATCCCCACGATGGTGATCTGAAGTAGCACACAGGTACTTGAATGGATCATAGCAGGCCCTTGACACGGAGTTCCTACAAAGGTATGTCAGAAAGAAAGAGCATGGCGTTGAGACACGGTTCAATGTATATTCGATAGAATCATGCCGACAAGGCTTGCTATTCCCTCTGTACCTGACCGACCAGCACACAGGTAAGGCTTCTGGAGAATGACCCTTGTATTTCGGAAATTCAAGCAGACGAAGTGCTTTCTGCAGGGCATGGCCACATTGGACGTCAAGTCCATCCAACGTTGAGGGAATATTTTCAAAATGCTCTGTTCATATTTCATACAGGTAGTTTTTATCAGCAAGCGAGCATCTTCGGAGTCCCCAATCCCTGCGTACAAAAAAAAAACCTGATATCTTGTTCACTCGCCTTGGATACGACTATTGACGTCTGGAACGTTCTTTACGTTTGACTTGTACTGGGCCGAGGGACAGAGATCAGACGCTTCCTTCAGAACCCTACACTCGTCCAGATTCGATTGTGCATTATCAGCCGAGGTAGCTATAATTTATCACCGGCAGGGATTAGAAACACCACCTTCCATCAATAGACCCGCTGGCGACGACTGTAGGTGAATGTGAGTTCTTGAGATATTCAATACCTGTGCTCATAAGAGCCAGAGCAAGGACTCCAGAGAGAGATTTCAAGGTATTTGTCCTCATAGTGAAGACACACACGCGTCGATCTGTCTGTGTCACTAATAAAAACGCCTCCAGGAAGACGTATGTGCAGGCAGGCTAAAGACTAATGGGACTCCTTCTCAATGCACACAAAAGTAGAAGGAGGGAGACACAAAGAGAAAAAACGTAATGTGCAAGAAGAGCGTCAGAGAAGGCAGGCGCGAACGCGTATATTTGGTAGGCGTACGGAGAGTAGGTTTCTGGATAAAAAAGTATGAGAAGAGAGATGTCAGGGAAGTGTTAAGCAGGAGGGAGAGGAGTTAGTAGTGATGATGGAGAAGGTGAGAAAGCAAAAAGGAACGCGGCGGACAGATGGGTGACATGACAACGTGTATGGGGACTGATGGCCATATGGATCCTCAGAAATAGCTTGTTTTTTTGTTCCCCTTTTTTTGTTCCCTTGGCATACCATGGAATGTACATTCTCGTGCTTCCTTTTCACGCTCTTTCTAGAGCAGAAGTAATAGCAATGAAAGAGAGGAGGGGGATCCAATGGTCGGGATCGAGACAAGAGACGACATAAAGGCTGTGGTTTGTGTGGATGGTACACATTGTCCGGAGGGATGACTTCCTTCTCTAGGACAAATCGAAATACAAAATGCCGCCCGTAGCAGATGAGCGGGGGAGGTGTATGCCCAATTGCCCAAAAGGACGAACACACACTCATTGATAGGGGTATCGACTGCTCGTAACTGCAGACTTCAATCTAGACACCTTTTCTTTTTTCCTGTACCCGGATTGTAGTCTACCAGCCACCGCCTTCGCCCATGGCAACAGTCATCGCAGACGAACATGGACAGGGTCTCTGATTCCAAAAGAAGACAGGGAAAAACAGCAGCTGGAAAGAGCCCTACGTGTCAGATGGGGTTTCAGGTCGGCAAAGCCGTTGCCAATTAACAAATCGCTTTCTTTGGAGGACGAAGGAAAGATCGCTTACAGATACGCTGCAGAGTGGTGCTCTACCGAGCCCTTTAATTAGCCGTAGATGGCATGCGCGTGTTGCTATGTCTGCCAGCGCCGGTCCGTATCGGCAGCAGGACCAATGTTGCGATCTGGGCTATCCGTATTCCAGTAGTCATCTTGACAATCGCACAGAACAGAGGCGGGGATATATATAGCACACAGCTGCAACGGACACCCTCAGATCCTTTTCAACCATTATCTCTATTATCATCATTCCTTTATCCATCTGGGATCTTTCCTTCCATTCACTTTCTTATATCCTGTCGTCCACCGACTAAGCACAAATACGCCGACAAATACCTTTATATCAAACAGGTCTTCAACGCAACTGTATTTTGCACATATACATACTCAAATCCTGACTACCCACATGTTTCGACTTGTTAACAGGCGACTTGCGGCCAACCGCGAGTTGGAAAGTCTCAAGCAAGAGTTTAACCAGTGCTCGCTACCCATCGAGTTCGTCTACAGGATTATCGTCTCCTGTGTGGACGAGATCATGGAGCGTGGACTCAATCATCCGTTCATCCTCAAAAACCCGTACCCACCTTCGGTGGTATCAGCAATGATCACTTTGATGGCCGATCCAGAGCGTAGGAATCTGTTTTCGCTCAAGTGTATGAGAATCGACACGGTAGCGGGAGTGATGTTGGCGGTTCTCAAGAACCTTCGAGAGGCAATCGTACCCTTGGAGATCCAGGATGAATTGACCTCTGGTAAGTATTTCATAAAAGATAAAACGAATCAAAAATGAAAGAATGCATGAGCAAGGGTCTTTTTTCTCTAACCGTGTTCAACCCCTTCCTGACGGGTGCTTCACCTTCACAGGCTCGTCCACACCAACCTCTGGTTCCCAGAGCGTAAACAAGATCAACACTGTCACTTCGCTTCTCAATCATCCCAACTTCCCTGCCGTGAATAGAGCCCTATTGATGGAGCTCTTGAATCTCTCGCTCGCGGTTCTCAATCGATCCAGTTTCAATCGTGTCAAGCCCGATATGCTGGCATCTATTCTCGGTCCTCACATCTTCGCGACACAGCACGCAACCATTCTGCAACACACACCCCAACAGGCCTATTCCTTTGGATGGGGCATCGCCCTGGTGAATGACATCAAGCGCTGCTCAAAAATGTTTTACGTGTTGCTGGGCGGATACAGGCGCAAAATCCTTGGCCCGGATGAGTGGGAGTATGACCAGGGGTTGAACTCGGTGGCTCCAACGGCTTTTGGTATCCCTGCTTCTGGAGTGCCTTTGTCAGGTTCTCTGTCCAGAGGTCAAGTTAATCAATGGATCGGATCTACACCAACGCTTCACGGCGGCATGGGCGGCGACGTGCCTGACCCCTACGACAATCATAACTCCTACCTTGGCGTGAAAAACGCGAGGAAGCTGCACCAGAGTGTACCGCAACTTTGTGTCGTCACCGATAGCTCCGATCCCCTTGGACCACGCAGTTCTCAGCCTCGTTACGGCAGGGCCCGTAGTGTGTCGACGACGCTATCAGAGTCCATCCGTGCGGCTGCAGCCAAGGAGGCCCAGCAATGGAATATTAACCCCTCATCCTGTAAGGGGCCTGCCGCGCTGCAGCACTTGAGGGAAACCCAGCACTGCAAACAGTACCAGGGTCCAGGTTTCTCGCGCGGCAGCAATGGCAGCTGGTCGAGTCGCCAACAGCGTCAGCAGCAGCGGCAACAACAACCGCAGCAGCGGCTGCCGACGGTCGAACAACGACAGCAGGAACTCTTCCAGCAGCGGTTCCCTGACGATGATGATAACGATGTGGGCACCGACGAGCTGAGCGACGCATTCCGTCGTCATAATATTCATATCAGTGACGATAACGTGTCGAAAGAGGAGGTGGATGAAGAGGGAGGGTTTGGACTGGATAGGGTGAATGATATAGCTAAGCAGCGCGAGCAGAAGCGACTGGCGATCGAGCAGATGATCCGGGAATGCCGTGGGATGGGGCTGGACTTTTCGCAGAGAGCGTAGGCCGGTTTAGCGTCTAGAAGGATACGGGCTGGCAACGATAACAATAAAGCACATTCGTTTGTAGCTCACTTCAATTTGGTGGCGAATATGCTCGGGCTGGTGGCAACGGTACTCAGGATGAGAGACCAGCGAGGATTCAATTCCAGGACCTATGCACGAGTGTTCCCCTATCGCCGCCATCACCACACTAGTCCTGCCTTTCGCACACTGCACCGTTCCCCCCTCCTCCCCCTAATAAAGATTCAGACCCCTACTCTTTTTTTTTTTTTTTCCCCACCCACCACTCTATCCGCAATGATCATCGAGCCACGCCTCAAGATCGTAATGATCATCCTCAGTGCTGGGGGGCTGCTCTGGACGGCCACTCGGCACAAGGCAAACTCGCTCTCACAGCAGCCAATTGCACTCGATATCCTCGACCAGGCAGACATCGATGAGGGCGACATCACCAACAGGCCCGAATACAACTATTGCCAGGCCCTGCGGCCAACACCCAAGACATACCCCGCTCCCAAGGTAAGCAACCGCCGTCTAAAGGATTCGCTCGAGGCGAGGTTGCACAGAACGATTGACGATGAGACAAAAGAACGAATGAGCGAATCTAACGATGCATGCGAACATCGGTTTTGTTCATCAGGTCAAGGGAGCGGTGATCGTGAACTCGCAGCTGTTTATTCGCCATGGCGACCGGTAGGTGTCTTTTCCCTGGAGCAGCACCAGCGCACCTCTGTGTCCAGTCGTTGCTTTCACAATCGACCGCATAACAGCCAGCTCAAAATCGCAATGGGTTCATCGTATCTTAAAAGGCTATGCTCCTCTACTTATCCGCAAACATAGCACACCCGTCGCAGTGCTTCCTCACGACCTAGACTTGACCTGGGAATGCGCCAACATGAGCGCCTACTCCTTCACAGCCGTCAGTGCAGACCAGGCGGAGAAATCCCCGTTCCAATACGCCAACGTTGTTGCCCACCAGGTCGTTACCATCCCCTCAGAATCGCCCTTTGCGTCAACGCATATGTGGAAGGGTAGTTGCATCCCGGGACAACTCACACCCGTGGGAGCCATGCAGCATCGTAAGCTGGGCGCAGCGCTCCGTCGGATCTATGTGGACGAGCTTAAACTCTTGCCCGCGACCTTTGATCCAGAGACGGTGCACATCCGTAGCACAGGTATACAAGTCAGCAATGGCGTCTTGCAACCACCCACATTTACTGAAAGCTCCTGCACCTACTGAAACGGCCTATTTTGTTTCGTTAGACGTTTGGCGCACGAAACAAAGTGCGGAGCACCTTATGACAGGATTATACGGTGTCCGGAGTCACTCCCAGAACGCCGCATCACCACCCGTCCTGCAGATTCACACCCTCCCGGTCGAGATCGACTACCTCACCATGAACGGCGGCGCCTGTCCGCACCTTTCTCAGCTTCGTTCGCATGTTGAGAAATCCTCCGAGGTTTTGAAGCGACTCCGGGAGGATAATGTCGAATTCAACAAGGAACTCGTCAGCATCCTAGGAGTAGAAAAGACTTGGTCAGGGTATATGGATACTGTCTTGCCCAGGATCTGCCATGGTTATCCTCTGCAGTGTCAGGATGATGGACAAGGATCGAGCAAATGTATTACCAGGGTAACTGCCGAGAAAATCCTGAAGAATGTTGGTATCCAGACCGCAGAGGTGTATCATGATGGCAATGGCGTTTTTGATGTCCTGAAGCTGGGCATCGGACCGCTGACGAGCGAGATCAAGCGAAACTTGTTGGCGGCCAAAGCAAACGGGAAGGTCCGGTTCAGCTTTTATTCGGGGCATGATACGACTATCTCACCGCTGCTTGGCATGCTTGATTCTACAGACCAGAGATGGCCTCCCTATGTAAGTCGTGGAATAAGGCATCTGTTCCGAACGCAAGGCAATTAAATCAAATACGGAGCCAGCCTTGCTAAGCATGGCTTTATTCGATGTTCTTTGTGTGCATAGGCATCTAACCTGCTTATCGAGTTGTGGAAAACTCCTCGTGGGGCGTACTATGTCCGCGTGCTCTACAATCGCGCGATTCTGGAAACGCAATCAAACTGGTGTGATCTCGGGTGGTGCCCGCTGGAGAGCTTTGTCGAGTATCTGGACCAGTTCATTATCGAGGATGTTAGGACCGCGTGCCAAAGGCAGTGAGATGGGCTTCAATAAAAAAGGCTTGGTCCTTGGAACCACATAAAGAAAAATGATGCTTCTTCTCTTGGTGTTGCGCCTTTTTTTTTTTTTTTTAACTTCCATTCAGGATCAATTCAGGTTGCAAAATGCTTCCTTTATTCTTTTGTTTCTAAACACTCAACATTTTTGCATACATGGGACAAATCCAACCAGACACGATAATGAGCGCAGCAGCTTGGACAGTTCCTCCACTAAGAGCCGAAACCCTCCCATTGACTCCTGAAGAGTCACCAGTACAGGAGCATGCGAGGGTAGCACAGAAACTGCTGGACGAGATCACGACAGCGTTTGGTCCACACTTGGAGGATATCTCCATTAAACAGGACCTTTACAGAACCGCAGACCAACGATCCACTCCCTTAACCTTCATCTCCTACTCGTCAACTTTCTCTCCAGATTCAGAAGAAACCTCTGCATCTACGACCTCGCGATCCGATTCCATACAACTTGTTGTGGCAATCACACCAGTACCTGAGCAGGATCCTCGAATCCATTTGGGTCACTCGATATATCTGCCGTGGTTGTGTGAGCTCCGGATTACATTTCGTGCTGTACAGGATAAGCCATTCTTTTTGTACCCGTCTACATTCGATGGTGTTTCTGCACAGACAATGATCATGATCGATTTCTCCTCCTGTGAGAGTTTGGAGACCTTATCGATCGAGGACCTAGACCGGTCCGGCAATGCACATCGCCTGCATCGACAGCAGCAACCATCTCTACACGGCTTCAATATGATTATACCCATGCTTCCTTTCGCTCAAGATCAGGGACTCAAGTTACCTGCACGTTTAAAGGCACTGGAGATGATAGGTCATTCAGCTGATCGGTTCAATTTCGGATGGCTCAGCGCCACACCTCGGTTGGAGCGGCTACAGATCCTGGGAATCAGGACTAAGGGTCAAATCGGTCTCATAGAATCAGAGTCCCAGACGTCTCCGTGGCATTGGAGAGCCGTGGTGCTTTTGTATCTCAAGGAAATGGTGGTCCATCATTCGCCCGCACGGCATTTTATGTTTGAGATCGTTCAACAGTGCCCGCGCTTGGAGGTCTTGGACGTTCGAGGGGTTCGTTGGACGGCATTTCAAACATTCAACGATCACTCCCCGGTCATTATCGAGACTGGCATGCAGTCAAGGTACTCAGAAATATCCTCTGCGCGAGGTAAGGAATACCTGACATGCTGTAGAATGGAGATAACGCCTGGTGCTCAAGAACTAAGTGCTCCCAAAATGTTTTCCGGCCTGAAGCACGTTTTCCACACCTATTTCTCGAACGTCGTCAAGCTCCGCGTGGACGGCGTCCCGGCGAGGATCGTCATCGATGCGACTGGTGGGGCCTCCTGGGCGTCTTGCGATGGTGACACCGTCACAAGGATGATGAGACGCCTTGAGCGCGTTGTGGTGAAGGACAGTATCGGGATTGTTGAGTATGGAATGGTGCCGGTGCCGCGTACAGGTTCAAGAGAGGGAGGTATGAATTTTGTGTGAAGAGATGTGTAAAAGGATTTGGTATAAACTACGAAGATTTACAGAGGATCATGCATGGCTTGATGACAACAACCAAAGGGGCTTTACAAGATTTTTTTTTTTACTCAAAAATAAAAAGAGCAAGATCTATGAGTGCAGAACTGAAAGAGCGATAGTGTGTAATTTGCCAATAATCCAGATGGGCCTGAGAGCATCGGTTAGGAGTGAGATTAGACGATAATAACAGATGCAGTATTCCTGCGACGGCGGTAATGTGGACAGCAGCAACGGGCGCAGACCCAGGCGATAAGGAAGACGACGGCAAGGGCCACAAAGATGTGTTCGAGTCCACGGGTATGGATGTAGATTACTCCAGTCAGTGCCAAGATCCATACCACTAGCTTTTTTTTTTTTTTTTTTTTTTTTTTTTTTTTTTTTTCATCGCGCACAGAAAAGAAAAAAAGAAAAAGAGCGAGGACGAAGGTTACGATCTCATCAGACAACGCACTGTATATCAAAATGGCTCGTATGATCTTACCAGAATCACGCCTACGACTACGAGTCCGTCATATGCAGCCATTTCTATTGCTGTGCACATCTTGACTTTGATGATTGTGTGAGTGGAAGTGAGAACGAGGGTTGTGGGTAATGTGAATGGAAGGAAGGTGGATTTAAGGATGCTTGGTACCACGATGAGGCACGCTATATATAAGGTCGGGTGAATGGTTGAGCTGTGCCTGTGCCTGTGCCTGTGCCTGTGTCTAAATTGGCAGGCGGATGACTGTGGATGATGCGCATGAAACCTGATGCATTTTTCCTTGATGAACGAATGACATCGATATTTGCGCGTGCTAAATAAGCAGGCATGCATGCATGATAAAGATGCGGCAGTAAAGGCGTACTTTTATTTTTTATTCAGAGTGAAGGGCGGATATGATGACAAGATAATAATTACAATTACATTAAAGGATCGGAGAGGTGGGAGGATTAGAATGTAGAGCACGTTGGAAGGGTGGTCCTGGTTATATTAAGAAGGCGCGTAGTTCGTAGGTTGTACAGGGTGCATCGCGTTGGTTCTCCTTAGACAATGGCGCGGCGTCCGCCACCACGGCGACGTCCGTAGCAGAAGCGGGTGAAGATCCACGCGATGATGAAGACGACGGCGAGGACGATGAAGATGTGCTTCAATCCGGCGGTCGAGCCGACGTGGATTACGTTAACGAGGGACAGGATCCAGATGATGAGGAGGATGAGTCCGACGATGACGAGACCGTCCTATGAGATATATGAGACCAATAAGAAATTCAGGGGCAGTGGGTTAGAGATCAGTGAGATGGGAGGACATGGGCTTATCAGGAGGCAGCTATATGGCGGTGGTAACTTACCCAGGCAACGCAGGCAATGGTAGAGCACATATTTGAAAAAGAAGTGTGGAGGTTGGGTTGTGTGGAGGCTGGGTTGTGTGAAGAGGGAGAGTGGGCTTGAGCTGTAGATGGAGAATGAAGAATGTAGAAAACGAAAGATGGTGGAGGATTGGGCCCGTTATATAGCTGCTGGGAAGTCTGTTCCTCAATTGCCATGCTCGTAGGAGTTCGTTAATGCAGGCACGTATTACACACTCTTACCACCGTTTTCTCTGCCTACGGTCAAGGGGATTACCGCGTCTCCGGTCATTTGGGTAACTACCGAAGGCGCGCGGGTCATATCCAACACCATTTCAAGCCCAGTCTTCAGAGTACAAACCAGTCTAGGGCTCACAGGGGTCATCATTACTCAGTCACCAGAGGGGAAAAAAGAAGAAATGTCGGGATGGTGCTTATCCAGGATAGAGTGCTTATCCACTCGATTACGACAATCGGCGGCGGAATGTAATATTAGTCTCACGTACACCACGTACGGGCATACAGTGTAATGGGCCCATAGTCTACCTTGCGCACAGAGCACAGGGGAAAGGGGTGTTGAGGATGCGCTCGATGATATCACCCCAACGCTGTCATTTAGGCGTAAACTATCCCTTCCTGACCGGAGGTCATACGAACTGCTGTCTACGCCGCCAAATGGAGGCACCACGACTGAGACGCGTCGAATCGTCTCTTCTTTTGCCGCACCTGCAGTCTCTAATGCATAATGAAGCAACATATATAAACCGCTGCTACATCATACTCTCTGCTCTCTGTTCTCTCCCCCTTCTCTCTACTCACCTTTCTCAATTCTCTCATAATGACCGAACAGAACAGCTCCACGTACACCTCCACAACCACAGCCCCCAACACCGGTCGCAGACCCAGCTTTGCGGAAAAGATCAAGGAGAAGATCTCGGGCACGCTGCACCACCACCACCACCACGATCAAGACCAACGCCGTGCCGGTGCTGAACAAATGCAGCACCAGTACGGTGGCCCAAGCAGCGCACACGACAATGCCTATGTGGGCGAGGCAAACGTCGTCGGTGCACACGCGATCCCTCCAATGACCAGCCATGTGAACCCCACCACTGCTTCCCAGCAGAGAACAGCCATGGCCAACAAACCCTCGGTCTCAGCGGATGACCTGCCTCTCCAGGGATAGTTATAATCCCTCTAAACAAAATGTGCATCTTTTCGTACATGCCTTTTGTTCTCCCCATTGTAAATAACTTTTCAAAGTAGTATCCCGAACTCTCCTTTTCCCTTTCTCTCTTTGTCTTGAAAGATGAAAGAAAATAGGCCTGTCCAACCTCTCTTTACTATTATTTATTTGTCTATCTGTTCTTTGAGCAATAAATAAAAAAATAAAAAAAATACGTTCAATCATGTGCACAGAAACCACATGCTCCGCACTGTCCTGTACGTGAGTCTGTTCCAGTCCATCCGCTTCTTTTTCTACTCCCTTTCATCATCCCGTCACTCTCCTCCGCTCCTCCATCCCCCCCTCCCCTCCATCCCATCTCAGTTGTCTTCATCCCTCGACCGACCTCTTCTGTGGACGCAAACCCACCCAGTCTCGCATCTTTCTTTTAATCTGTCCTTCACACACACTCCACGTAACGTGTGTTGTCCGAACAGTGAACAAGGATTAGTTAGCATTCTGCACCCTTTGCTTCCCCTCGGTTGGTCTTGGTTGATACACAAAAAAGACACAGTCTCTCCCCCCCTCCTTTTCCTTCGCTATTTACGACTCGACAATCATGGCAGCCTGCATCATTGAGACTGCTTCTGCTCCAGTGCACCACCAAGAGCTGTCGGACGAAGCCATCAAGGCCTTGTTGAGGTAAAAACACAAGTGAACCGACTCTTTGAAAAGCAAGGCTGGATTACGTGGGATACATCCACGAAAAGAGTGTCCAGAGCGCATATGTGCGTGTGCGGAAGAGAGGACATACACAGACCACAATGGGGTCAATTGGGACAGCTGGAGTGCACTTGAACTTGGCTATGCAAAAAAAGAACTTGCTGGTCTAATGTGTTCTTGGCCCTTCTTTCTGCTTGCTTGTTTGCTGTCGCTGCTGTTGTTTGAACTATGGCCCGCAACCGTCACTGTACATGGCATCATGGCATCCATCCACATGAATATGTACAATGGGACAACTGCAGCAAAACGAGACGCCACAAGAAGAGCAGGTCCGCTGGCAAGCAGTCAGGCACATCTCCGTTGCTCCGACAGGTGCTCCGTCGCTCTCTCCTTCAGCGTCTCAAGCACTGAGCCATTGATTGTCCGTATCTCATCTCTCGAGATCTCTTCAGCTCCTCGTTCCTATAACTGGCATGTGCCGCACAACCTATAGTTATGCATAGCGTGCATAGCATGTAACATGTAGTCGTCGTTCTGATGAGGCGTAGACAAGGACAAAGGGCAAAGGGCAACGGACAATGGAGAACGAACAACGAACAAAGGACAAGCACAAAGCTCAGTGGCTAATAAAGATGTGAAGGGAAGCGCATGAAGACATGAAGATATAACTTGGTTAACGGATGCATGCAGTGGAAATAAGGTGAAGTGGAGTGCTTCCGATGACAGCTGTTTTTTTTACTACAACTGGTCAGCCTGCCTTTTATGAAGGGTCAAAATGAGGAACAGAAACAGTGTCATAAGAATGAGTATGAATATGGATATAGATATATGGGTACCATGCTGCAGGTTCCTAGCTTCATGTATCGCATGTCCACCATGTTCATGAACGCCCACTGTTTATTTTTAGACCGTTGTTAAAACAAACGATCCGTATTTTATTTTTGGCCCCTCCACAATATATTTCCCCCCTCCTCCCCCTACCACCCAGGCACGCATTCATTTATATCCACGCCTTTGCCATCATCCTCCCATCCTCCCATCCTCCCATCCTCCCATCCTTCTCTCCTCCTTTCCCTCCATCTTTCGTTCTTTCCATCCTTCCATCTTTCATCATCGTCACATCCGCCCCACTGAAACCATCCTAACGAATCCCGTTGGCCTGTCCTGAAAAATAACGAACAACTCGAGTTCACGGCAACAGAGCAACAACAAAATATAAATAAGATAAATAAGCGTCCGTCGTCTTCTTGCTGCTCACAAGGAATATAAAATAACAATCAGTCTCATCTGATCACAAGGAAAAGGAAAAGATGATCTCCTGTCCTGATTCATCCTGCAGAAAGAAAGCCGCCTTCCTGCGCCGGTCCTTCCTCCTCGCTCTGCTGGGGCTGCTATGTCTGTCGAATGTCGCTGTGCAGCCTGTGCAGGGTCAAGGTACATAGAGCGGACACTCCCCTCCCTTTCCTTAAAACATACTGGAGCCTCCCCCTTCCCCTTTTGACTGACCCTTTTTTCGTTTATTTTTCCTATTTCAAACATGATCTGCAACCATAGGCGCATCCTCGGGCACATCCCCCCCTAGCTCCACAACCTCTGGTGCTGCAACTGGAACACCCTCGGGCACTGTGACCAGTCCTGCCACAGGAACACCTTCAGGAACCATCATAGGAACTGCCACCGGCACAGCCACAGCACCAGCTCCAACCGTCTCTCGGTCACCGCAGGACCCCGTCTCCTCTTTGACAATGCTCAACCCCAAAGCCAATCTCCAAAATCCGCCGCTCTTTCCCATCGGAGTCGACATCGATTTTGCATGGGACTATGACAAGTATCTGAAGCTTCAACCAACCAACCTCACGATTGAAGCATTCATGACCAACAGCCCCACCACCATCATCACTCTCGGCGCAGCCCTACCCGGAAACCTCAAGAACTACACCTGGACCGCCGCCAATCAGAAGAATATCACACACCCTATTCAAACGGCCATGTACACCCTCAGGATATTCGATGGTGCCGTTGGTCGAAGTGGTAGCCTGCCCCAGGGTGGTTACTTGATCACATACTCTGGACTTAAGTTTGGGCTCTATGCTCCAAATACCTACACTCCTGGTAGCCAAATGAATCGTAAGGCGACTCTGTCCTATACTATCAATTATATTTTCTTTGATGATTTGTTTAGGCCTGCCTGAGCTAACTGTGTCGATCCCCTCCCGCTCTCTATTTCTCTTCGTCATGATAGCACCCATTTGTGCCACCTGTGAGTTTTCAGGGGTGACTAACAATGCCTTGAGGACAATGCTCCCTGGTCTCGCAGTACTCTTGGCCACCGTGGCATCGACCTTTGCTGTACTGATATAGTAAAGCAGATGAGTGGTGGTGTCGATTCTACCTAACCAATTCATTCATATGCATACATCGCAATCTAGGACATCTCGCATCTTTTGCAATAAAAAACATAAAAAACAAAAAGTCTTCCGCTATTTATTATGCTGTCTATTCCCTGCATGCGTTCATGCTGTGCACAGACAGGGACCAGTGGCATAAGCCACCTAGACAAACAGCGCGTAATAATGCCAAGTAAGGTTTTTCTCATCTAGATCTCACATCGCCGCAGCATCAAGGCAATCGCAGTCGCACCTCCTTCTGCTCCTTCTCTTCATCCATATTCATCATGTCTCGATTCTTCCGTGCAGGAGAGAGCGATTCCGACGACACAGAGTCCGACTACTCCGAGGGCCTGTCTGCCTCTGACTCTGAGGACCACTCCGACTCTTCTGAAGAGTCCTCCTCTGATTCTGACGACCAGGCCACTGACAAGAAGGCTGCTGCCTTCAGGAGACGTCTTTTGGATTCCGACTCTGAGAGTGATGAGGAAATCACCCGCACCGTGCGTTCTGCAAAGGACAAGCGATTCGACGAGATCGATCAGGCAGTGACAGCGATGGCCAACGCCCAAAAGATCAACGATTGGATCTCAGTCCAGAATGGTACGTGCAGCATGGGCTCGAAACAAAATTCTCCAGGCTGGACAGTAACGGCATCTTCAGATCCCACATTTGCTGACCTCCTAATGATGTCTGCCGATAGAATTCGAACGTGCCAATAAGGCACTTCAAAAGTCTGCTGGCATCATTTCCCAGGCTGGTGTCCCCAAGTTCTATATCAAGGCCGTGGCAGAACTTGAAAAGACCATCCAGGTCGCTCTGGAGAAGGAAAAATCGGCCTCCAAGAAGATGAATGCATCTAACGCCAAAGCATTGAACGCGATGAAACAAAAGATCAAGAAGAACAACAAAACCTACGAAAGCCAGATTCAGGAGTACGAGAAAGACCCCGACAACTACGGCGTCGAGGAGGAGGAGGTTGTCGAGGTCAAGACTAAGGCCAAGAAGCCGAAGAAGGCCGTTGTTTCAGACTCAGAGGAAGAGGACGAGGAGGGCGAGCAGGTCGACGACGGCTTCACCCCCGTGGGTCCTGGCGGAAAGACTATTGAGCTTACGCAGGATAATCTATTTAAGAAACTGAGGGAGATTGCTGAGGCTCGCGGTAAGAAGAATACGAACCGCGGGGAGCAGGTCCGCATCTTGGAGAGACTTCTCGTCATTGCCAACACCCCTTATCAGAAGATCAGAGTCCTCCTCAGCTTGATCTCGGCCCAGTTCGACTTTGCCATCGGTCTTTCGGGCTACATGAACATCCCTCTTTGGAAGAAGTAAGCCAGGACAATTTATTCTCGGACCCATTTGATGTTCATTGGACTATTATGCTAACTTGGTCTATTCTACTATTCATTTTGCCTTTAGCGCTGAAAAATACTTGAACAACCTTCTGAACGTTTTGGAGACCAGCAATGGATATGTCGTCAAAGAAAACGTTCCAGAGGAAGACGACAGTGACAAGGACCGCACCCCACAGAATGGCGAGACGGTCTTCATTCAAGGATCGATTGTCGCCTTTGTTGATCGTCTAGACGATGAGTTCACGAAGTCTCTTCAGAACATTGATCCTCACACCACCGATTATATCGATCGTCTCAAGGATGAAGTCAGTCTTTACGCCGTCATTGTTCGTTCGCTTGCGTATTTTACTCGTCTCGAGGCGACAGACGCCATCTCCCGCATCACCATGAGACGTTTGGAGCACTTGTACTTCAAGGTTAGTCGGGCAATCGCTGGAGGTGCATCAAGGAATTCTCCCCGCCTTAATTTCCTTTGTCTTTGGCTAATCCACAAACGCCTTCTTTTCGCTCTGTCAATAATAGCCCGAGCCTGTCATTATTGCGGTCGAAAATGCCACTGCTGCGCTCTTGCCCTCGGGCATCATCCAGGCCACTCAGGACTCTTCCAATCTCATCCACGAGCTGTGCGCCTTCCTGTACAAGAACGCATCATCTCTTCTCCGCACTCGTGCCATGCTCTGTCACATCTATCACCACGCGCTCCATAATCGCTTCTTCCAGGCCAGGGACATGATGTTGATGTCGCACTTGCAAGAGACCATTCACCAGGTCGATATCACCACCCAGATCCTGCACAACCGCACCATGGTTCAGCTCGGCCTCTGCGCCTTCCGCGATGGAATGATCAGAGAGGCGCAAACGTGTTTGCAGGACATCTCTGGGACTGGTCGCGTCAAGGAGCTGTTGGCCCAGGGTCTTTCGCTCCAGCGCCACAGTACTGCCAGTCCTGAGCAAGAGAAATTGGAACGCCAGCGCCAGCTTCCTTTCCACATGCATATCAACCTGGAGCTCTTAGAGTGTGTCTACCTGACCTGCTCGATGCTTCTCGAGATCCCGTCCATGGCTGCAGCCAACACTCACCCCGAACTGCGTAAGAGGGTGATCTCGAAGCCTTTTCGCCGCATGCTCGACTACAACTCTCGCCAGGTTTTCTCGGGACCCCCTGAGAACACCCGCGACCACATCATGGGCGCTGCTAAGGCTCTGGCTAACGGTGAATGGCAGAGTTCGGTCGAACTGATCAGCGCTATCAAAATTTGGGACCTTATGCCCGAGTCGGCGAAGATCAAGGAGATGTTGAACCACAAGATTCAGGTGGAGGGTCTGCGTACGTTCCTGTTTACGAACGCATCGTACTACTCTTCGATCAGTCTTGACCAGCTTGCCAAGATGTTCGAGCTGCCTTTGGCCAGTACTGTTTCGATTGTGTCGAAGATGGTGTGGAGCGAAGAGCTGTCGGCTAGTATTGACCAGGTCAAGAACGTGGTGGTTTTGCACCATGTGCAGCTTTCGAGGCTGCAGACTCTTGCTCTCGGCTTTGCTGATAAGGCCACTGGATTCGTGGAGGGCAACGAAAAGTTGTTGGAATCCAAGACTCCACAGCAAGGAGAGCGTCCCAACAAGAAGGGTAAGTTGTGATATTTGTATGAGGGATGGCGAGAACAGCCATCTGTATTTTGCTCATGCTCCCTTTGACTAATCGCCTTTTTTCCCCCCCTCTTTGCAGGACCGAACGCAAATAAAGAGCAGTCGTCTGGAAATAAGCAGCAGCAGCAGCGCACCATGGGTCCCCGCGGCAGTCGCGGAGGACGCAATCAATTCAATAATGGACTTGGCAACAGTGTGCGCGGTGGTCGCAAGTAAACTCAATCAGGATAACCGATATTCGTTTTCAATTGCCACGCTCTTTCTTTCTTTACAACACCCTTTATCAACTATTTTCAATATCGACTATTTTTTCTTTCAGTGCAAGCAGTAGTGCCACCAACGGATTTATTTCAGATATCCTTTCAGATACACACAACCCCGTTCGCAATCCACTTTATTCAATTCTCACACCAGCATAACGATGCACCACCTCAAGAAGAAACAAGGACGGCGGCGGCGAGGTCGAACGGAATAAAGAAATAATAATGATAAAAAAAAGAGCTTAGCTGTCTGCGTGTAGAGAGTACGGAACAATCCAGGCCTTTGCAAGAAAGTATTACATCTGGACTGTAGGGTGTGCTTGCTGACACACATATATGTCTACATAGTCTATAATCGCTTGACGCCAGGAGGTTCCACCCCTTCTAAGGATGAGGCTGCTCGCTTGCGTCCTCCAGCTCGTCCTTTCCCTTACCCTTTCCCTTACCCTTGCCCTTGCCCCACTGCGCTATTGCTGCTGTTGCTACTGTCCCCGGCTTCTGTGTGCGGTCTTACATCTTGTATTCAAGGGTAGTGCCCGTCCTTATCTATTGGCTGAAGATAGAGCGGTCGCAGCTGATGGAATAAATGGCTGCGAACGACATTGCAAACGCTTTGCCCTGCCATAATATCGCGGTGCATGAGAGCGTCGCAGGTTGAGCAGTAAAACCTGCGGATCTCGATCTGTCCGACAAACTTCTCGCACGTCGGGCACTTCTTCAAAGTATAGTCTAGGGGCCTGGCCTAAAGGACATTAAGACAAAGTCAATAAAACATAAACCGATTCTACATGGCTTCGATTCTCAAGTGATAGTGCTCTTACCTTTTGAACAAAGTACGACTGAAAGGACTCGTGCAAAGAGGAACGTCTCGTCTTGGTCGAAAACTTGCCCAGACCAACCCCCAATCACAACCTTGTTGGCTTCTTCTCTCTTTCTGCCGATCGATCCTCCGACCAACTTGAGTAGGCGATCCATTATGAGTCTGTACTCCGCATATCTGGCCCTTCTCGCGTCCTACTTATGCTTCTTGAACCAGTTGTTGCCGTTTTAAAACTCATTTGGTTGTCCCTCTACTCTCTCTAGCTCCATAACATAGCTCGCAAAGCTGGCTCCCTCACCGCGCAGTGGTGGCAGCCTAGTCTCAATGTTGCTGATGGATTATATTCCGACGCTAGGTACAATGTTTTTTTGCTCTTCCATCCATCTTCTGTGCTTGAATGTGGGCAGGTACATAGCCTTCTGCTTCACTGCGAGAATTTAATAGGCGGAAGGAACGGGAGTAGGGGTTGTATCCTCGAAAGAGCTACTCATTTCGGTATCAGCATCCTCGCTTCCAGGCGCCGTTGTCGTACTCCCGGAATCATCGTTCTTTGGTAGCAATGCGCTGGTCTCGACTACACAGGCTTGGCCGAGATCGGGACCCAGAACCTTGATTTGATCCGGCGCGCATCCTCAAAAGTCGGTGGCATCCTGTTGGATCTTCACAATATTTCGGACCTCGGTCAAGAAATAATCCACTCCCCCGAGCATGGATGTAGTTTGAAGGGGCAAGACATTCCGCAGGAGTCGTCTGTATCTGACTGATTGTAGTTCTTTCAACTTGAAAGCGAACAGATGGAGGCGGAAACCGTCTGTCCGAATGGAGCCTCGGCTAGCCGCGTCCGTCATAAGCCATAGGATCGAGATTGGCCTGCCGAATGGGTTGAACGTGTTCCCGCATCATGCTCAGGTCCATCACGGACGTCGAATCCTTGTAATCTCTCGGCCCTCTGCGTGGCTCACGCCTGCCGATGTGCGAAAGCATCTCTGTGATAAGGAACCTAGGAGCTTTCCGCCCAAGCCAATCAATTAGGTCTTGCTGAGAAGGAACAATGTTCATGTTCTCATAGTGTACCAGTACTGGCTCCTCGAGTTTTTTTCTTCAGCGCAGCATTTTGTCAAAACAAGGTACCGAGCTCACGCTCAGAGAACGACATGAAAGGCTGCTCGGCCTAGGCAAGTTCTCAACAAAGACTAGGCTTTCCTTATTGCACAAGTTCTTCCAGTTTTAGCTTGTTCAAAAGGTAACGCATCATCAAACAAGTTTGCAGATCTGTATCATGAGATATTGTGCTGATATTGTTGATGCTTTTTTTTTATTAACGCTCACATAGGCCAGGTCAGTTGGATACATCGTGGTTGGTCCAACCTGCGAGCGGTTTGTCGGGGAGATGAAGATCCGCAGACTGTTCTGTTTGACCTGCAAGTCTTACATGCACCGCGATATCACGGCTGCTCATAACATCTTCAATGTTGTTCGTGGGCACTTGTTCCATCAACGGTGACCACTATATCTCCGTGGATGGCAGCGGGAACTACCCTTGGGAGCAAGCTGCAAAGTCGCAGACAGGTGCTAGCACCAGTAGCACCAGCACCAGCATGAGTCTTATCAACAGTGCTAGCAATTCGAGCATTAGTAGCATGGCTGTCAACTACTCGAGCGTATACTCGCGTTACGCGCGCCGAGTATAGAGGTCATCACTGACCATTGTGTTCATTCCAAGCGCTCATGCTCTGTCGAAACTAGGGTAGACTGTCGAGTAGGAAACATAGTAAAAGGTAGTATTATTCTACCGAAAGGCGAAGAATTATACGGCAGACGTATAGAGCGAGAGCGTTTTTTTCATTGTCGAACTTTGGTCAGTAAGGTTGTATACGCCGTATAATTATTATACGTGGCTCAGGGTGCAAACCAACCAATTGGCGCTCATTATACTCCGATCTGTATACTCGTATAGGGTCGTCGAGTATACGGTAGAGTATACAATACTTCTCCAGCCAATAGCAGCGAGCATACTCGTATAAGTGTACTACGCCGTATAGGTTGAATATGGCTCCTTGGAGAAATAGGTTTACGAACCCCTGCGTCAAGAGTTGGCTTCCGTCCTCTGTCCTTACATGAGATTCGGCAGATTCATCGGCAGCCCTGTCTTCCACTTCGTTCTTTTCCGTATCGTTCTTCCTTTTCCTTTCCTTTCCTTTCCTCCATCCACAATTGAGCTCTGTTCACGTTTTCTTTGGTATCCAATCTTCGAATCCGGGCATGAAGCCGTTTACAAAACAAAGGCAGTAGTGCCATTGTGCGCGGATATTTGCTTTCATGTTGAAATGGCTACAAAACATAGCTGTTATCAGCCGTCTGCGTTGGATTCTCTTGCTTCTACATGATGAAGGTTCCTGTAACTGCTTGACTACAAACAGAGAAATGTTGTTATACCCAAGACAATTGAACGAATATCGTTGTGGACTTTTGTATGATAGGCGGCAGACGTCCAGCTTTCCAGTCGCTGTCGTGCAACTTCTGTCCAATGGCCACCCTCGGGCCCCAAATATACCGGGTCTGATTGCAAACTGCCGATCCCCAAAACGTGGCCTTTGCAGAGCACTATATGAATGATGTGATTGTTAGAGAAGACCTTTGGGAAATATGTGTTGATGGAGGCATTGAAGAAGATTTTTCTGAAGAGAATCTTATGTTGTTGGAGATGAAAAAAAAAATGAGTAGTTATAAGTGAATCCGCGTTAATGAGAGAAAATGCCGGAATGGTGACTTACCGTTGTGATCTCTGACCGAATGCCGTTCAATACGCTCTGCGTCGTGCTGGAGGGGTTTTTGTTAGCAACGTGGTTGAACAGCGCCATAGAGCAACAGGGGCCTGAAGTCAACTGTCACGGATGTATGTAGAAACCAGGAGGGTAGATAGAAAAACGCGTGTGCTAATGACCAACAACTAAGAGTAATGTATGAGTGTTGATTATCTATCACCTGTTGAAAGTTGGATGATTTCATCGCCTCTCTGGATGCTGGTATTGGTTTTGCCGGGTTAGAGAATCTTGGCATTTTGTTGTCTGTGTCATACTCGGGTTCATCATAGGTGTTGTCCAGGTAAAGGTGGTCGTTGTTGTGTGTTTTGTACATCAAACGTCTCGTTTGCAGGCTGTCTCGGTAGCAAAGTAGATAGGCCTAGTATTTCTACCTCTTGATTGAATACTGATTAGAATGGACGACGATCTTGTCCAGGAGTCTGTACGGTTCATTGAGGTATATGAACCGTGGATTGACAAATAGACCGTTGTTAATTTCGTGGGGTAAAGGTTTCATGCTTAATTCAACTAAGAATGATTTATCTGGGTCATCATATGGAGCATCGTCCCATATGGGTCTTGCAGGATCGACCTCAGTATGATCCAGTGTACGCTGTTTAATTGAATAGCGAAGAGGAGTATATTGGATCAGTGTATTGAGCTATGGTGTTTAAATCCAATCTCGGAATGCAAAGTGGAGTGAGGTTAATTATCAGCTTGCGAGTGTGTACCACGACTGGGGTTGTTGTTGTCGATATACGCTAGTTTAAGATGGTGCTTGAGGATTGTTGGCAAGTTTGGGATGCATCTGTATGTTTTATCCAGGAAGCATAAAAACGATGTCCTTCGTTCCTCGACTTTGAGGGTCCTCCGGATATGGAGTGTTTTTATTCATGCTTTTTCTGCCGTTCTTGTTGTGCTTGCAGTGTTCTCGTCGATGTCGCATCCTGTTTCGGTCGTTTGGTCTGGCTGCTGTCGGTGTTATTGCTTGTGCACTAACGTTTACTGTTCACTAGAAGACATTGTTTGATGTACAGTGATTAGAAGAGTTGCTAGCGGGCACATTCAGCGCATAGAAAGTGACGTGGTTGGGGTACAATTGTCCCGTCCCGCCTGCAACAACCATCTTTCTTCAGCCCAAGCCAGTCTCCTCAACATCTCCTACATTCCTCTCTGCTCTTTTCATCCTCTTGATTCAAACTCTCCACAACCGACAATCCGCCAAATCACATCAGAAAGCTCACCCAACAAACACTGCCAGGATGTCGGAACGTGAAGCACAAGAGCTGGTCGCAAAGGCCGACAAGAAGGCCATGTCGACCACATGGTTCTTCAGCTCAACATCCAAGCTCGAGGAAGCAGCTGAGCTCTACACCAAGGCAGGCAACATCTACAAGATGGCTAAGCGATGTGAGTACTCCCGACTTACATTGCCATCTTCGTAACGAACTCTGGGTATCCAGCACGCCTGTTGAGGTCCGCACTCCAGGTCAACCTTACGGACTATGCGAGGCTTCCGGGCCTCTACCGTTGTCATGAAAAAAGGACGCCATACCCTGGTCATTCAATTGTTCCCTCACGCTTCCATGGCGCTTTTATTCACGTCTTCTTTCTCTTTTCTTTCTCTTTCGTCTGTAGGGAAGGAGTCTGGCGACACTTTCTGTAAAGCGGCCGATATGCAACTAAAGATGAATGAGAAGGACGAGGCTGCATCGACCTTTATCAATGCCTCCAAATCGTACAAGAAGTCTAGTCCTCAAGGTATGTAAACCTTTTGCAAAAACCTTCTAGACTGACTGGTTCCTGTAGCTCTTTCTTTACATGGATCAGAATCGACTGGATGCAATGTATCAACTGGCTCGACAAAAGAAAAAACTGTTGACTAACACTGTATAAATTGATTGTTCTTTATGTTTGTTTGTTCCTGTCTGTAGATGCTATCTCGGCCCTGGAAAAGGCAATTGGGATCTTGACAGAGAGGGGGCGATTCCAGTCGGCAGCTAAGCACCAGGAGGATATTGCTGGGATCTATGAGTCAGAGCTGATCGATCTGGAGCAAGCCATGCGGGCGTATGAGGTTGCGGCGGATTGGTATGCTGGTGAATCGTCTACAGCGTAAGAACAACTTTTTTTTTCTGCCTCGACACAAACTATGGAACTCTTTGAGTGGTGTTTTTGAAGCTCTGTGTGCTTTTTGACCTAACTTGATCCAAAAATCAAACATCTGGATATCTGCTGGCGCTACTACTACTAGTCTTTCACACAAGTGTATGCTGAAGGTTGCTACGTTCGCGGCGCAGTTGGAGCAATACGACAAGGCGATCGAGAAGTTTGAGCTGGTGGCGAGTGCCAGTTTGGACAACCAATTGATGAAGTGGTCGCTAAAGGAGTACTTTCTTAAGGCAGGACTCTGTCATATTGCCACTGGGGTATGTGTGATCTGCAAGGGACTCATAGCTTTGTACATGCTGCTTTTTCTTTCAGGATGGAGCATAGACTCGCGTGTTTATGGATACTGCTTTCTAACTTTTTTTTTTTTTTTTTTTTTTTTTTTTTTTTTGGCAGGACTCTGTATCTGCACATAATGCTGTTGGACGTTATTGCGACATGGATGTTACTTTTGCATCGACGAGAGAGTGCCAGTTTCTGCAGGTATATTCGAATACAGAGGCGCTCTTATGCCGGACCATATTCGTTCTTTTTGAGACATCTTACGATACTGATACGCTCCTTCGCTTTTTCCTCACTTTAAAATGCATGTGTGGTTCTAATAGAGTATCCTGATGGCTGTGGATAACAACGATGTAAAGCAGTTTACGGCGAGTGTTGTTGATTTCGATCAACTGACGAAGCTTGACAATTGGAAGACGAAGATCCTGCTGGAGATCAAGAACAGCATAGGAAAGGAGTCCAGCCTGATTTAATCGAAGAGCGGCAGGGAGACAGGGGGAAGAGACATTATGGAACGCAAGCTGCTTTTACCTGCGATGACAATTCAGTACTGGTGCTTGCGATGCGTATAATTGCGCGGACGAAAAAGAAATATCTTACAGTTTGGCTGTATGTATACATTCAATAAATGGTCTATCCTTAGGGACATGCTGTAGTGTGCCAAGGTGAGGGCAAATCAAGGAGGGTACCTATCGATCTGCCCAAAGATTGTTGCTGCAGGTTGGCGTTTGAACAGCCTGAGTGTATGTGCATGGACCCAGGAGCAGGTGCCTGAGCTAGGATACCATTGGATTGCCCTATACCACGCATTCAGAAAGCCCTTTTGCCGAGTGAGGTTGAGGTTCAGTGGGAGGGGTTGTTTTTTTGCACGCGTTGATTGGCCACGCGTGCACTTTGTGTTCATGCGCGCAAAAAAAAAAAAAAAAGGGTGGGCGTGGACGTGTCTCGTACATTTTGTACTCGTCCGGGGTACGTGTGTGAGGATGAACCTTATCCTTTGACCAGCGAGTATATAGTCTAGCACTTCTCCTTTTCTCTCACTCACAGCTTCCTTCTCCTCCTCCTCATTTCCATTCCTCATTCCTACTCCTCAAACCAACTCTACTCTTTCTTTCTTTCTTTCTTTCTTTGTTTCTTTCTTTCTTTCTTTGCTTGTCCCTCTACCTGTCACACAACCTGCTCAATGACTGCTCTTCGCGTCCCTTTCCAGAGGTTCGTCCAGTCAACACGCCCTGCTGGTCGTGTCTACGGTCGCCTCGGCCATCTCGACCGTACTCTTGTCCTCACACGTCCCTTCGCGTCCGTAACCCAGCCCTATGGCTCCTCGGACGGATACCTAGGCCGACTTCACAAGGACCAAAAACCATTGGTCGAGGGAGAGCCCTCGGGACCAAAGGTTGTGACGGATACGATTCCGGGCCCTAAAACACTGAAGGGGTTACAGCGGCTGGATAAGTTGCAGGATACTAGAGCTGCAACTATGATGACAGGTATGTTAAGGATTGAGGCGGACCGAGGTGTTGAAGAGGTAAAGCTCTGGTCCACTGACGGCTCTTTTTTTCGGACATGGCTGTGTCAATTGGATGTAGATCTGGACAAGTCGATCGGAAACTACGTTGTCGACCTCGATGGCAATATAGTAAGTAAAGCTCTTCGGGTCATGACGGCGATCATCACCACAGATGTATATAATTCCTCCCTCACTAACTCAATTTGATGTAGTTTCTGGACGTGTACTGCCAGATCGCCTCGCTTCCGTTAGGTTACAACTCCAAGGCCCTGATCGAGGCCGCATCGAGTCCAGAGATGGTTCAGATGCTGGTCAATCGCCCAGCTTTGGGTGTTCAGCCGCATTCGACTTGGGCCAAGACCCTCGAGGATTCGTTCATGACAGTCGCACCCAAAGGACTCACCCAAGTATTTACGGCTTTGAGTGGATCCTGCGCCAATGAAACTGCGTACAAGGTAAAACTTTTTTTTCCTGTTCGTTCTGCAATTGTACTGTACTTTGTTGGTTCTTGTTCGGACAGAGTAGAATGAGGAACTTGATGCGAAATTTATGTATGCGTGTCGTATTGCGTATGGTAGGCCGCGTTTATGTATCATCAGAGACTCAAGAGAGGCCAGAACACTTCAGCCTCGGCAGAGGACATGTCCAGCTGCATGAAAAACATGCAACCCGGATCTCCAGGTATGGTTACTTTTCTTTTTTTTTTTAGGCAATGTGAAGGGGTTTCTTTCCTCTGCCGCAGCGAAGCATTTTACGTTTTGCTATCGACGCAAGGATTACAAAAGGAGCACGAAGTGCTTCCTTAATATAGTTTGAAGCTAACCAAAAAAAAAAAAATGAATCAAAATACCCGCTTTGCTTGCTTGCTAGATCTAGCAATCATGAGCTTTAACGGCGGCTTCCACGGACGCCTGTTTGGCTCACTCTCGACAACGCACACAAAGCCCCTTCATAAACTGGATATCCCTGCCTTCGAGCACTGGGTCTCGAGCCCCTTTCCGAATCTGAAATACCCACTCGAAAAGCACCAGGCTGAGAACCAGGAAGAGGAAGCTCGCTGCCTTGCCGTGGCGGAGGCGAAGATGAAGAATGCGACGACGCCGATCGCAGCGTTGATCGTGGAACCAATCCAGAGTGAGGGCGGGGATAACCATGCATCCGCGAATTTCTTTCAGGAGTTGAGAAACTTGACGAAGAAGTATGGTATTCTGATGATTGTGGATGAAGTCCAGACGGGCGTTGGACCAACGGGACATTTTTGGGCGCATGAAGCGTGGAATCTGACTGTAAGTGCAACTCTTTTCCACGCTTTCTGCCCTCTTCAAAAAGGGACATACTAACCAGCATTTGTCGTCTGGTTTCATTTTGACAGACGCCGCCTGATATCGTCACCTTCTCTAAGAAGTTCCAAGCGGCTGGGTAATGCATGAGATCGCGATATGTTTATGAAAGGATCGCTTCTGAGGAAACGGGAGGCGTGAGGACTAATAGAATTAGCAATGCTTTAACATTATATAGATGGTTTCACGGGCCTGAACTTCGACCTGATGCCGCCTACCGCAACTTCAACACCTGGTACGGCATATCGTTCTCAATACTAATTTAGGACGCTTTGCAATGCTTTTATTGACACAGCAAATTTGCTCCTACGAATGGACAGGCTGGGCGATCCGGTTCGCGCGATTCAAGCAAAGACGATCCTCCAGGAGATCAAGGACAAGAACCTAATCAAGAATGCGCAGGAGACAGGTGCATATTTGAAGAAGGAACTCCATTTGATGGAGAGTCAGCATCCGGGGACGATCTCGAATGTCCGTGGTCAGGGTACATTCCTGGCATTCGATCTGCCTTCGCAACAGGAGCGGGATGCGTTTGTTGTGAGGCTGAGGCAACTTGGAGTGAGTGCTGGTGGATGTGGACCACAGAGCATTCGGCTGAGACCGATGTTGGTGTTCCAGAAACGGCATGCGGATGTCTTTTTGGATGCGGTCGAAAGAGCGGCGAGTGATCACCGACCATTGAAGTAGGGGTCGGAGAGCCAGGACACGACTGACGGGATGCTGGAGGATATTCAATAAGATAGTCGATGGGACCGATTGTGAAATAAAAGGGGTCCTGTTTCGAAAGTATCGGCAATGACCATGAACTTGTGTAACCTGTGTAACTTGTGTGTTTCCAGGAAGGAATGCAGTGGAGTGTGCGATGTACGGATTTTGCACGTGGCGGATCTACTTCCTTTGTTGCAGGCAAACAAAGAGCCAAATCGAGCCAAATCTGATCCTGGCACGCTTGCACGCCTACACGCCTGGGAGGATCTGGCGTCAATAAAAAATAAAATAAAAAAAAAAAAAGAAAGAGCCAAATCTGATCCTCCTTTCTTTCTTTTCATTCCATTACGTTCCATTACGTTCCATTTCATTTCATTTCATTTCATTTCATTTCATTTCATTTCATTTCATTTCATTTCATTTCATTTCATTTCATTTCATTTCATTTCATTTCATTTCATTTCATTTCATTTCATTCCATTCCATTCCATTAACACACACGCACACATATTCTCTTTTTCGATACTTCCTTCATTGTTTGTATTCATCCTTCCTCGCTTCCCTTGATCGAGATCCACCGTCTGATCTCTTTGTCCGGCACCCAGAAAAACTTATCCGCTATCGCGAATAAACTCAATTTTCAGCCTGGTGTGACAAACCCTACTCTCAGCCTGACTATATAGTAGCTTCGTCCATATCGGCCAGACTCATGAAGATCAACCGCCGTCATTTCGTCGGTATCCTCTACGACTGCATCCTCTTCGAATATGCCTCCCTCGTCAGCATCGATAGGACTTACACGCTCTCGCTCGATGATCTGGCCGACACCTTCGCCTTCGTCGCCGACTTTTACAAACACAACCGACCCCGAATGGATGTCCCCTGCGATCAATTCATCCTCCGGAACCAGCTCCACACCGTTGCAGGACTACTTGACTATATCGAGGAGATGGACCATGGTGCATTTGAAATATTTCCTGGAAATGTCGAACTCAGAGAAGAGACTCCCTCGTTCGCATCGACATCCTCAACAACCAAACGAGATCAACGGCGTCAAGAGCGATTTGGAGGCAGCAAGGGAAGGATTGAGCGGGATCCGTTCAGCCATGCTGCGCGTGGATGGACCACAGATCTGTACAGTCATCGTGGCCATGACCTTCTCCTACATGATACGGATACGGACCTGGATGATGAGTACTCAATCAGGATACCCGGGCTTTCTAAAACGGACATCCAGACGTTTTTATGGGAGTACGCCTATATGCCAGAGGACTATCAGGACGATATCGCGACCCTGATCCGGTATCTAAGACGGGACGAGTGGGTGATGAATGGATCGAAGGGCTCGATTGTCACGTTCGACTGGGATATGGAGGGAGTCCAGAAATATTCAAAGGAATACAACCAGAACAAGATCCGAAAAGTCGAATTGAGGGGACAGGAGGAGGCCAAGAGGAAGCAGGAAGCAGCACTGAAGCAGCAAGAGGAATGGAATCGACAGCAGGAACTTATACGAGAAAAGGAGGCTGCGCAGAGGATGAAGATCTTGGATCACTTTATCTGGAGAATGCATGAGGTATGGTATGCGTTGTTTTCAGTTTTTGATTATTTTTTTTTTTTTTTCGACGAACGATGGTATTTCAACGTTGCTTATATGTGCATGTCCTGTGTTTGTCGATAGTCGATGACCATCCCGACGATAACAGCGACCGAGATCGACAACATGGTACGGAACCTCGAGATGGAAATTAGCGAGTATTTTGGATATTGCTTCGTAACCCTCACGCCCGTTGGGTATGTTTCCCGCTATAAATTTGATCCTACCTACCGACAGTTGAAATTAGATGCCCGGGATAGTTATATAACAGCAACTTTGTTCTTTGCACTTTAGTTCTTTTGCATCTGGATCATATACCCACCTCAGCGATCTGGACCTCACATTGACAGGGAATATCAAAACCATCACCATCCTAACGCTCGCTGATGCTCTACAGCATTTCAACTATGAAGGCGTCACTCTTGCGGCCAACAACACCCATTCGATAATTTTATCTTTAGCACCTTCAGTTATTACATTTTCGGATCCCAAAACTGGGACGACATGCCACCTCACGTTGAATGAGCCCCTGATGATCTATCGATCGAAACTGATCTGGACCTACGGCGCAATCGAGCCCCGGTTTGGTCCTATGATCGTCGCACTCAAGCGCTTGACAGTACAGCGACGCCTCCTCAGTGGCTCCATATACCAGGACCAACGAGCCTCGATGCCCCTGGGCAGTTATGCGTTGGCATTGATGCTGATTACGTTTCTTCAGACAGAAAATCCCCCGATTCTACCAAAGTTGCAGCAGGCACCCTCACAAGACGATCACGACCGGCCGATGAAGGAGGTGATTGTGCAGGGAATCGATTGTTCGTTCGATCGGGATTGGAAGTTTTATCGCGAAACCGGATCAGGATCAGGGAATATCAAAAGCGCGGCGGAGCTGTTGGTGGACTTCTGTCGGTTCTTTGGATACGTGTTTGACTATGAGTCCAAGGAAGTGAATGCGAGGATTGGGGCGTTTCGATGGCGTCCAGATGTGTCGAACAAGAGCGAGAACACGGTCGATGACCTAGCATCGACAGGGTCAACAAATGTTGTCTCGATGACGGCGCCTGGTGCTATGACCGCGACGACGACGAAGGAGAAGGAGAGTAGCAGTGCAGTTTTGTTCCAGGTGATGGATCCGTTTGTGATAGGATTGAATGTCATGGCTGGATGTTCTGATGAGAAGGTGAGGATGGTGAAGGAGTGCTTCCAGGAGGCATATGAGGCGCTGATCGAAGGGGACATTAATCTCGCGTTTTCGGACTCATAGTCAGTGTGTCCAATAAAAATATTGAACCATGGACTCAAGGTCGCTTATCTTTACTCTTTGTTGTTTCTTTTTTTCAGCATTGGATCCCGCGTGCATTTTCTTTGTAGTATCTGGTTCGACGATGTTATGTCTATAGCATATTTTTTTTTACGAATAGTTAACGGCAAACACCTATGCTTATGTAGGTGTTAATCGTCTGTATATACATATTGAAAGATCAGTTTTATTTGTTTGAAAAGAACTATCGATTTCGGAAGTAGAGAAACCATGTAGAAAGTAAATAGGCGAGACGGATTAAGTTTCGCCAAGGCATTTGATTGTACTGACGAAAGAAGTTGCGATGTATTTAGCACATTGCGCAGAGCAATTCCGACTTAAACCAATGTATTTTGCTGAGGCTGTATTGCCATTGTGACGCGCCAAAAGCTCAAAGGCGCCACAAGTAAGGATGGCGAAGTGCCTGGCCCTGATATGCGGCGAGACCATGACGGTGTCGACTTAAGAGGAGATGGCGACCTGAGATAGCATGGTGTCTTTCTCCTGCACGATTCAATTTACCTAGGCAACCAAATGCATTGTGTGCAAAAGGTCGAGGTCGAGGAAATAAGGAAGAATACGACTTTATTCGGGATATTTAATCGTTTACTAGCTAAGATCTCGACTAAGGGTGTTGCTCAAGTCCAGACTGGATTAGTCAGCGGCGCTTTAGAAAAGTCATAGAACTTGGGCGAAGTATTGCGTGAGAGGAGCAAATGCAAACGCTATCACGTTTTTGCCTTTCTGGCTATAAGCTCAACTACCTGTGCTGCAACTTGAGCACCCTTGACGCAGTTTGGCATGGTTCATGGCAGGCGCTCAGAAACTGGGGCCGGACACCTTCGGCCTTAATATGGTCGACGATATTCATGGCTATCAAAGCGAAGGCGAGTCGGCTGGTAGCCTCCGCTCGGCAGTTGCTAGGCGCTTCCTAAAGTTATGCTGTGGCGACCCGGGATATCATTCCTTACTCGGAGTGATGCTAATACAATGGTTTTAGAAAATATGCGTCCAGTAAAGTACACCCAGTTTTCGGCTCTCAATTTTCAGTTTTTAAAGAGGATTTTTCAGGAAGGTTTATATGTATAAAAGTACACCATAGTGCATGTACAGCACAGCACAGCTCAGTACAGCACATCGGTAGCGCCTTTAATTTCGTATTCATCGACACGTGGTGGCCCTTGCAGCTTACTTGTACCTTACCTTGCTCTTGAGCCCTTTTACCTTTCCTTCATCCCTCGAGGAGCATAGTAACTTCGACGAACAATAAATACACATACATACACACCCACACCCCCTACACCCCCTTCGTTCTCGTTGTTAACCAATGGTTGCACAAACCCGCCAGCAGGCAGTCAAGGTTGCTCGCACGGCGGAACAGGCAAAGGTGACAGCAGCAGCAGGCCTTTCGTTTGACGGTTCCGGTCCGAAAGGCAAGAGCAAGATGAAGCAGATCAACAGAAATGCAGATGAGGGAAATGCAGAGATCTCATTGGCACGTCGGACCATCGCTCGAGATGAGCATGGACTTTTGGTAAGCACTCCACCCCCACCCCCAGTTGTTTCCTCCTCGGACAGGGCTGTTAACGACGGGGCTGAGGACATGGAAGTAACCATGGACGAAGCTGAGCACACTCAGAGCGTTGAGACGACTGAGAACAAGGGTCCAGGAGAGGATGCTGCCAATGGCGAAGGCTCTACTGAAGCCATTGCAGGGGATCATCCAGAGGAGAGTGTGCGTTTCGATGACATCGTCGAGGATATCGACGAAGACGACCCAGGTAGTTTCCAAGTGATTCGACGCACCCGCGAGAAGTTCAACAGGGTTCTGGTCCCTCTATCTTCTCTGCGTGGCGAAACAACTGAAGAAAAGCGGGAGGACCTGATGGGGATGCTGAAGGCGGCCGAGGTCAGTGTTTTGGCAAGGATCAAGACAAAGAAATTCGATGGCGAACATCTTTATTCGGTGTCAGTGGAGACAGAGGCTCAAGTTCAGGAGCTGCTAAAAATGAGGACTGAGAATGCGGACGGAGCCCGCGCTTTCATCTTCCGCCGCGCGAATGACGACTGGAGTCAGGACCGCCGTCGACGAACAGTGGAGGTGTGCGGACTTCCCCCACGCATAACGGACACACTGGTCCGCTTGTCATTGCAGAAATATGGAGAGATCGAGGACATTTCGCGTCACATTTGCAGCCGCGGTATCAAGGTAACCCTTGCAGTGCGTTTCACGTCCCAAGCGGGCATTGAGAAATTGGTAGAAGAGGGCACTACCTCTCTCTTTGTGGGCAATGAACACGCTCGTTTGGGTCGCCTTGGTGCCGTGTCATTGCAATGGAACACGAGGCATGTATGCAAACTGGCGGGCTTGCCTTCTCAGACGAGCCCCCTCGATCTCTCGGATTTGTTGGAACTGAAGGCTATTTACATTGATATACCCAAAGTATTTGTGGATAATCAAATAAAATACCGACGAGAGGCGTATGTTTACTTCAATTCTGAAGAAGACATGAGAACTGCAACAGCCAATCCTATCAAGCTAGGAGACAGGATTTTGGAGTGGTGCAAGACTGGCCACAAAGTTTGTTACTCATGTGGTTCGAGTAGGCATCTCAGAGCCGATTGTACGACGCGTACCGAGAACAAGGAACGATATCTTCATGTGGAGGCGGTGAGGAAATACAGTCAAGGACAGCCGCTGCGAGTGAGTTCTTCGCGGTCGTACGCCAAAGTCGCCAGCACCAACGCTCAGAAGCAACCCGCACAGGCTGCATCAACCAACGCAGGCACCAGTGGCGCCATTGTGGAGGAGACGACGCTCAACACAAACACAGATGTTATTGCCGCGATCCTGGAGCAAATGCGTCAGGACCGAGAGAGAGCTGAGGCCCAGTTCAAGACCATGATGCACTGTATGCAGGAGATGATGAAGATTGTTTGTAGCACCCTCGCACAGACGTTTCAAGCACCGCAAGCAAAGGAAACCCGGCCTGCTCAGGCAGCTACAGCAACGACAACAGGACGATCGCCTAAGGAACGAACAACCGCTCCCGCTATGACATCAAAGACAACGGCACTAACTCAAAAGATAAATGACCAGGACCCGACACAGATGACTCTCCAGCAGCTTTTGGACAAGGCCAAACAACCTGGAGCCTTTCCAACACCACAGAGCAACATGAGCTCACTTCTTGCTGCGTGGCAACTTGTAGCGTCGAACTCCGGACCGCCCCACCATCCGCTACCACCTACACCCGCTAAGAAAATGCAACCGGCCGACTACTCAGGAATTAATAATGAATAATACGCCCAATATGCACTCTCTTCAGAATCAATATGGTACATCGGAAAACACTGCAACGGACATCGGACTTAATGACTACAACGAACACAACATCAACAATAACGTAACAATGGAGCGCACACTTCGAGTTGCGACATACAACATTCGAGGAGCAAATGCTCCAGGAAAACTAGACGCCCTCTGCTTTTGGGCAGAGCACGCGGATATATCCATTCTTGGTTTACAGGAAACAAAATTCGCAACACACAAGGAACGATTTACACTCTCTCGGGAGTATTCACACATATACGACACGCATTGGGGAAGCGCCCCACAAAATCCCGCGGCTTCAGGCGTTGGACTCCTGGTGCGCAAGGACTGGAGCAAATATATCATTCGCAAGACACGACACCGTGGACGCGGTATTGCCATTGATTTTGCATTCAGGAACCGCTGTACACTTCGTGTGATTAATTGCTATATTCCTAGCGACGCACAGCACCACCCGGAAGGTCAGGCCCTGCAACAATGGCTAAAGCAACAGATCAACGAGGCCGTTTTGGGTCACTACAAATATATTTTGTTAGGGGATTTCAATGGCACCATGTCACCTAGCATCGACAGAAATAACAACAATGGGAGTCACCGACCGGACACGCCCCTTTTACAGTGGGTTTCGGAGCAACCATTGACGGATGCGTACAGATCGCTATTCCCGCTCGAGGCCGGCTTCACCTTCGAGGATGTCAGTCGCATAGACATGGTTTTCCTATGTCCAGGGATCTTACCCCGTCTTTTCAACGCGGAGGTGATCGATTTACAGGACCATGTTAAATCGGACCACCAAGCACTGGTAGTGTCCTTAAATCTGTACGCGATATCGCTCCTTGGAGACACATCGGCCAGCAAATACAGGAAACCTCAAGGCTTTCGGTTTTGTTTCCGTGAGACATCGAAGGAGGAGTGGACGAACTATGCAGAAGAAACCACGAAAATATTTTCCAGCAGCTCAAGCTTGACCAGGTTGGGTATTAGGGACTTGGACGACAATGGCACGGTTCCCAAGGAGGCCCTAGTTCGGATCAACCTGGAACGCACATGGCAATTTTATTCGGCCTCTTTGATGAAAGCAGCAAAGGCGACACTCCCAGGCAGAGTGGTAGGTCGCACCGGTTGTCGCCCAGAGAGAGAAGTCAACATGAGCCACATCATCCGTTCCTTATCCAGCCTCCAACAAGCAGCCAAGAGAATGAGGCAAGGACTTTTTGCTGCTCCAGATGTGCAACAAACTCTTTCGCAGGAGGTTAACAGTGCGTTGAATCGGATCGACAAGTATTTTCATCGCATGGAGGAAGCGGAAGAAGCCCCACCAATCGACCGACTAGGAAGACCCCCA